>NC_068992.1:244437-245152 GCF_001194135.2 Octopus bimaculoides
TATATATATGTATGTATGTATATATCTACGTAGGTATATGTGTGTGTATGTATATATAAAATATATATATGTATATACGCACACATACACTATCGTTATGATCATTACTACTACTACTAATACTACTACTACTACTACTACTACTACTACTAGTAGTAGTAGTAGTAGTAGTAGTAGTAGTAGCAGTAGTAGTAGTAGTAGTATTCATGTGGACAATTCTTGTATTTTCCATTGCCTTTATCTCACTGATCAGTGGTTCGAAATATTTTATTGATTTGTTCCATTTCTTACTGTTTTGCAATATTGACTAAACTGCTTTATTTATGTCTATAAAATTGTCTAATAATAATAATAATAATAATGATAATAATAATAATAATAATAATAATAATTTCTTTATTACCTACAAGAGCTTACATTAAGAAATACATTATGGACAGCACAGGACAAAACAAACAATGTAATAATAATAATAATCTTTCCTACTCTTGGCACAAGGCCCGAAAGTTTTCGGGAGGGGGCCAGCCGATTAGATCGACTCCAGTACGCAACTGGTACTTAATTTATCGACCTCGAAAGGATGAAAAGCAAAGTCAACCTCGGCGGAATTTGAACTCAGAACATAAAGACAGATGAAATTACGCTAAACATTTCGCTCGGCGTGCTAACGTTTCTGCCAGCTCACCGCTTTTAATAATAATAATAATAATAATAA
>NC_068992.1:245162-249380 GCF_001194135.2 Octopus bimaculoides
ATAATAATAATAATAATGATGATGATGATGATGATGATGATGATAATGGTAATTTCAAATTTTGATACAGGACCAGCAGTTTTCAGTGGAAGGTATTGACTGGAGCTTATTCTATCGACACCGAAAGGGATGAAAAATAAAGTTGACCATCACGGCGGAATTTGAACACACACGAAAAAGCATTTCGCCCGCCATACTAACGACTCCGCCAGCTCGCTGCCTTAAGAATAATAACAGTAATAATAATAATAATAATAATAATAATAATAATAATAATAACGAAACAATAGACCATCTCGTCTGGGGACGTACTGCGCTGACCCCGAACGAGTACAAAAATCACCACGACAGAGTAGGACAGTATTTACATTGGAAAATATGTAAATACTACAAAATGAGCAGTCCTGCTTATTGGTATGAAGATCATCCCGAACCAGTCGTTGAAGGTAAAAATATTACTATCCTCTGGAATTTTCATCAGCACTGACAAAACGATCCAGGCTAATCCACCAGATATAATTATTTAAGACAGGTAAGAAAATATTTGTAGACTAATAGATGTAAGTGTTCCCATTTATAAAAATATATCTGTAAAGGAATTTGACAAATTAAGTAAATATAAGGACCTGGAAATTGAAATACAAAAGGTGGGGCATCTTAAAGCGAGAACTGTTCCCGTTATTGTAGGTTCCCTAGCTATGATTAAAAAAAAAAAGGATGTCAGAAATATCAAGATAAGATCCCAGGAGAACCATGTCTCAGAGAAATCCAAATGATTGTACTGGCAAGTACTGGCCACGTCCATGGAAAAACCCTATCAGTCTAAATATCTGTGTTATATTACACGAAGATATTTCGCTACATCCCCTCCCCAAGCTTTCAGTCATACTGTAACATCTCTTATCCTTCACTCGTCCCAGGACGCTGGGTGTGTTTCGGCAAGTGACTGTAACAAACATGCAGATTGAAAGTAATAAATAAATAAATAAATAATAATAATAATAATAATAATAATAATAATAATAATAATAATAATAATAATAATAATAATAATCCTTTCTACTAAAGGCACAAGGCCTGAAATTTTGCGGGAGGGAACTAGTCTATTACATCGACCTCACAATTTCACTGGTACTTAATTTATCGACCCCGAAAGGATGAAAGGCAAAGTCGACCTCGGCGGAATTTGACAGGTGACATACCGCTAAGCATTTTGTGCAGCGCGCTAACGATTCTGTCAGCTTGCCGCCTTATAATAATAATAATAATAATAATAATAATAATAATAATAATAATAATAATAATAATAATAATGAGAATGATGGAAAAGATACCGGTATTCATATCAAATATACGATAATGAAAATACAATTAGTAATGATGGTGGTGGTGGTATTGGCAGTGGGGGTGATGATGATGATGATGATGATGATGATGATGTTGATGGTGATAGTAATAACAAAAAAACACACAAGAAATGCTCAGTCTTGTACTCTGCGTTGCCTTTGTGTCGATGTCATTTTCCTGTGCATTCTCTGATAAAAATCAGTCAACTAGAAGGACCAAGTAAATACAAATGAAATACCAGCCACAATACAATTCCTACACCCCACCCCTCAAGTTCTACCATGCTAATATGCACAAGATCCGCCATACCTCACTTTGCCACCCCACCCTCGTCTGCACAATAATTCAGAGCACTACAAGCACTGCTTCAAGATCTCTTTAGCAATAAGCAGTGTGAACATACATTCGTACAGCATGTTGAGGTGTGTTGATATACGTGTGCATAGGTCTGTGTTTCATGCAGATATGTGCATATAAAATACACACAATATATATATATATATATATATATATATATGCATCTTTATAAATTACTATTTTACCAAAACATTTATGCACAATTATATATATATATATATATATATATATATATATATATATATATATATGTACATACATACATATTGATACACGTGTATGTGTGTGCATGTGGTGTATATGCGTATATACGTACATACATTCATATGTACATATATATATATATATATATATGTATATATATATATAACATACATACGTACATACATGTATATAATGTATATGTATGTATGCACACACACATATATATATGTGGTGTGTATGTATATATATATATATATATATATATATATATATATACACATACATATATATACATATCTTTCTCGGTATATATATGTACATATATATACATATCTATATGCATATATATAATATACATACATACATGCATACATATATATATGTATATGTATATATGCTCATACACACACACATATGTATGAGTATATATATATATATATATATATATATATATATATATATATATATATATATATATATATATATATATATATTTATGTAAGTAAATATATGTGTATGTATATGTATATATATATATATATGCAAGACATGTGTATATACGTACTTGATTATTTATACACTACCATATTTGTGTGTGTGTGTGTGTGTGTGTGTGTGTGGTTTCCTAGATGTTGAATAAATCCAGGCATATAGATCTGACAGACTTTGTGATTGGTGTTGGGCATCAGTGATTTTCTTCGACTTCTTTTATTGATTATACCATAACCTAGTTCAGAAAATATTGGGAAAAATAGATTTCTTTATTCTGGTAAATTCACAATTCCTTTTTTAACGTGATGTTTACTTTTTCTTATAGGTGCGTGTGTATATATTATATAAATGTGTGTGTATATATGAGCGCATGAATACACACACGTGAACACACACACACATGCACATTGGTCGATTCAATCTGTTGCTACTCTGAGTTTTGCCTTCAGGCGCAGGGGATCTTCAAGCAAGGGTGGTAACTTGCTTGAAGCCCTTGTGCACCTGTAACGCGTGTACCTATTGGCGAGAGCAACTGGAGACTAACTCGAATAAAGTATAAATAGTATTAATCTCTTATATGATATCGGGTAGACTTTCTTCCACCAGTTCAACACTGAACGCGTGTGTGCGTGTGCGTGTGCGTGTGTTTGTGTGTATGTGTGTGTGTTTGTGTGTGTGTGTGAATGAATCTGTATTACTTTCAGACGAAGCCTCTTTTATCAGCGTTGCAGATTACTGCAGAGAGGCACTACTACGTAGCGAACCCGTCCCCGCCAAAATAAAACACTCAGAAAAGAAATACTCTATAGCATAATCCACCACAGAACTTGTTACAACTAACATTGTAAAATATTTTATTTCATTAACCGGAAATAATATCTCACGTGACCATAAATTCACTAACATGTTCAGCAAATAGCAGCATGACGACAGGATTCAACTCCAATATACATACATACATACATACATACATACATACATACATACATACATCACGTACGTACGTACGTACTCCACTAAGTACCTACGAAATAAGAGGCAGAAAACGGCGGCAGACTACAAAAGTAGGCTGTGCAAGACCAACACTGAAGTCATCAGCAACAACCGTGTAAACAATGCGGAAAAGAAGCATTCAAAATAATGAAGTAGAGTAATTAATTAGTGCTAATTTACTGCTGAAACTTTACAAATTGTGGCTTTAAGTAACATGTTATACCAATTCCTAAGCAATAAAAGAAATTAATCATTCCATCTCATATTTATATAAGAAACAAAAAAAAAACATTAACTATGAGATGCAGGTTCACAACAAAGAATATTTCGAATTGTTTTGAGCACGTAACAACATGATTCAAGGTTGTCTGACGTTCATCTATTTTCACATATTTTGCACACATTTTCATTTAACGTGACAAAAACATTGAATATAAGATGCACATTAACATATAAAAATGATTTTATTTCGCACACAAATATATGATCTATTGATTAATTTCTTTTATTACTTGAGTATCGATAACATTCAAAAGCAATTTCAGTCGTTTAGTAATAGTAACTCATTGTTTGTTTAATTTGACAGATAACGATGTCTAAATAATTCCAGTATTTCAACTAGACCGCTGAAATCTACAAGTTTTTTTCATTCTCTCAGTTTATTTTCTCTTATTCCTTTCTGATGAAGAGCGTAGGCTCGAAACGTAAAAGACTTTATCATTTTCCCGAGCGTCAAGCTAATACACTTACTTTTTGTTCATACACCTGTCTTCGTCTTTTGTTTTTCTATAAATTTCTCCCTCTCTCTCTCTCTCTCTCTCTCTC
>NC_068992.1:251841-252354 GCF_001194135.2 Octopus bimaculoides
ACACACACACACACACACACACACACACACACACACACACACACTCACACATATATATATGCATGTGTATATATACAGGTATGTATGTCTATGCATACGGGTGATGTATGCATGCATGTGTTTTCAAGTGTACGGAAATATTTAATGCTTTCCCGGAGAAACTCTCATTAACAATATGGCTGTCAGAGCTCGAATAAAATGATTCAAATTTCAAATAATTGCTGTCCTTCAGAACTAATTTCTTGTATATTCTGAAGAAAGAGATTGACCTCAATCGAATTACATCAGCTCTGAGTGTGAAAAAGCAACATGGACCCACTAAGCTTTTTAGTTTGCTAACGTGAATGGTTTTATTTCTATTTTCTCATCTAGTTTATGTTACTTTGCTATCTCTATCTTTTCCACACAAAGTTGTACATACGCGCAGAGCAATACACACACAAGCACACACACACACACACACACACACACACACACACACACACACACACACACACACACACACACACACAC
>NC_068992.1:252702-261759 GCF_001194135.2 Octopus bimaculoides
TATATATATACTCATATATGTACGTACGTATGTATGTATGTGAGTGTGTCCGTGCGTGCGTATGTTACCCAGTTTGATATCAGAGGTTATTATTCGCCAATTACCAAACCCTTACTCGCACAAACTACATTCCTCTCAGTGAATCTGACATTAAAATTATTATGCAGAAAAGAAAATTGCCATTACCATTTGACAACAGTATGTGGGCAAAGAAGAATAGTAATTCTTCCTTTGATGATTAGCATGCGGTCAAAGGTTCGGCAGAAATTCGTAGAATTAATCTGTCTATATATCATAGGTTATATACATTAAATATAATTTCTTCCAATATTGGTTGTACCACAATGATAACCATTTTATCTTACGTAATATGAATAATAAAGTAAGTAAAGTTTAGAAAAATCCCATTAAATTATTTAAAGATTTGAACTTCAAAATCATAGTCGTTGTTATCTCAGAAGAGTTTATTTTCTTGGTTTTACCGCTCTAAACAGAGAAACCCAATGATGTGTTAACGTATATCTATAAGAATTTGAATAACTCTAAACATTTACCCTGAGGTATTGGTCTACGACTGATGCGCATCTCGAAGGATGAAAATTCATTAAAATATTTAATATATCATTGTAATGAAGCCTTATAATGAAGTGGGTTTAAGGTTAAGAAAAATTAAACAAAATCATGAGTATCTTACTAGATAAAAAAAAAATCAACACATGCATATATACTATTATATATTATTAGACACAAATATATGTATGTATGTATATATTTATATGTGTATAAACAAAATTAAGGGATCAGCAACAGGTTGCTGATCCCTTAATTTTGTTTATAAATGTATAAGAACTTTTAAATAAGTTCCTCACCGATAATGGTGCTTACATACCTAATTGCTTGGTAAAAAATTATTAATTATTAATTTATTAATAAATTAATAAATTGATAATCCTTTACCCTTTTAATAGTAATATTTATATGTGTATGTATGTTGTATGCATGTATGTATGTATGTATGTACGTACGTATGTATATGATATAATTCTTATTTCAATCTTGAATCGTATAGTTTAAATTTTTTAACTTTGTACATTTACATTTCTCTAGTCATCAGAAATATCAGAATATCTTTGAGCATAACAATATTAAAGTCAACTATTTTACTGTAAGTAAAGTTGCGAAATATTAGCAGTAGAAGCTTCACACTTACTGCTACCGTTAATGTTATTCAATCATTGAAATGTATAAACTCTGGTGCATATTCTTTGAATTGCTAATTTCTGGTAAATCTACAGTTTTTTATATCACCAATAAATGTACCAACAGTTAAGCAGCACATTGGTTTAACTACCAAACTATTTAAATTGAAGCATGAACACTACATAAACACTTTTAGAAATCTGGTCAGAAGCTCTGACACTAATTTCCTAAAATATTAGTGGAACATAAAATATAAACACACCTGATACAGGCACACATATTTTAAGCCTCCGTCATTTATGTCTCTGAAAATATGTTAAAAAAAATTTGTAGCATATAACTTTTTAGAAACTCAATAATTTTCCTTGAGAATCTCTGAAGTACTACATCGTTAATTATCTAATTACTGTAATTACACATGCTATATAAGTATATACAAGAAACTTACCCCTCATATTGCTCATCTATTGCTATGAAAGCCCTAGACGGAAATCTTTCCAAATATGTTCATAAATTTCTACATAATTTAATCAACCCTGAAAGGATGAAAAACAAAGTCGGCCTCGGCGGAATTTGAACTCAGAACGTAAAGATGGACGAAATGCCGCTAAGCATTTTAGTTGACGTGCTAACGATTTTGCTTGCGTAATAATAATATAACACTAATAATGATAATAATAATAATAATAACAATAATAATAATAATAATAAAGTAGAAGACAAGTACTAAATCGGTTTAATAAAATATCCGCCTCTCCTGAATTTTGAGGCATTTACTTATATCGGAAATCAATATTTAACTGTTAACATTGAACATTTAGCCAAATCTAATAATAGCTTGCATAGACTATTAATAGCCAGCAGTCAACAGCAAAATCTTGGTTGAAAGAGATTAAAAGTTAATAATAATGACGATAATAATAATAATAATGATAATAATAATAATAATAATAATAATAATAATAATAATAATAATCATGATGATGATGATGATGATGATGATGATTTCTTTATTAACCATAAGGGTTTAAATTAAGAAAAGCATTATGGAGGGTTCAAGACAAAACAAAGAATGTGTGTGTGTGAATGTTTGTTGTGAGGGTTTTGTGTGGAAACAAGACTAACAAATTTTTTAAAATCAACAATGTGTGATCTTCAATAGAGAGGAGACTTCGAGGGCTGCTCAAGGGAAAAAAATCCATAAAAAACCATTGGTACCCTGATATTGGCGGCAGGTGCCTTTTTTCCAATTACAGGCGTATGCTCAGGGCAGGCCCGTTCCCTCACACCATTCTCGCCACTTTCATCCCCCTTTCACCAAACTGGCCAGAAGACAACACTTCCCCCTCTTCCCTTATTTTCCCTTTCAAGTGAAACTTGAAGAAGATCTGGGATTGACCAAAGAGGAAAGTGTTTGTCTTCAGCCCCTTCAATCTCGTCCATCACACAATCTCTTTCGTCATGGCCACCAGGCATATAAACACAGCCTTTCCTTCCTGGTTAATAATAATAATAATAATAATAATAATAATAATAATAATAATAATAATAATAATAATAATAATAATAATAATAGACCAAATATTGTTGTGGTATATAAAAGGAAACCAAGATCATAGATATTGCAATACTTGGAGACGCACGCATAAGTGACAAAGAAAAGATGGAAAAGTACAGACTACTAAAAGAGGAAATTGGAGAGTGTCTGTCATTCCAGTAGTTGTAGGGGCACTCAAAGCACTAACAACCAAGTTCTAGAAATATGTCAAAGAAATCGGAATTGATATGAGAGCAGAGCAAGCCCAAAAAACTGTTCCGCTGGGGACAGCTTGGATTTTCATATTGGTACTTGGATGTTGAATGTTTCCCTCTCAGACGGGTAGTCATGATGGGTATACTGAGGTTTGTATATTTTACCCCAGTGTCACTTTGATGGCACGCAATGCTCTCTCACTCAATAATAATAATAATAATAATAATAATAATAATAATAATAATAATAATAATAATAATAATAATAATAATAATAATTATTATTATTATTATGTGTGTTTGCATTTGTGAGCTCGTACGTGTATGTGTGTGTTTGTGTGTGTGTGTGTGTGTGTGTGTGTGTGTGTGTGTAAGAGTTAAAATTCAATGCGTAACAATAAACGTCTATAAGCTGTGAACTCTAAACAATTATTAATTAACAATTAACGCCCATAGAAATATTATTTCTTAGTAAACACCATACAGTGAACAGCAAGCTGCAGTGATTTATCACCTGTTTGTGTTACTTGTGAACAAATAATATATAAATAATAAGTAACCAGAGCTTATAAATATCAGATTTGATGGCTGAAATTGTTGTAGCAGATGGTTGTTTGCGTGTGAAGAGCAGGCATATATTAATCAGACATTCAATCTACTGTGCACTAGATAGCATGTCTAAAAATAGCGCTGCTACTGAAAATAGTGGGAGATTCACAGAGTCAACGTGGAAACTTCCTGAAACAAGATTTCCTTCATCAAACTACAACAAGATTATATTTTGTTGGCATAGTTCTCTTTCTCTCTGTGTGTATGCATTAATAATGTGTAATTTGTGATGTGGATGTGCACATTTATGTTTAACTGATTGCGCGCTCATGACTATGCATTTAAAGGAAGTATGCACACATGTATACGTGTGCGTACACAGACACATACACGCACACGTGTGTATTATTATTATTATTATTATTATTAAAGGCCAAGTTATGTGGCCCTTTTTGTTTGCCAGTTTTCTTTTTCTCGAGCAAAAGAAATGTGGGCGGAGAAAACAATGGATGTGCTGAGAGAGGTAAAAGAGAAACAAAAATATTATAAAGAAAGGTGGATTAGATAGTTAAATAGATAGGTGATAGATTGACAGAGAATGAAGGAGTGGGAAGAGAGTGAAAGCATTCAGTGAGCAAACAGTAAAATATAGGGAGTGACGGAAAAGCGAGAGAGGAAAGACAGGAGAAATGAAAAAGAGGAAAATAAGCTCTTCAAAAGAGAGAAAGGGGTTAGATAGGCAACGTGATAAAATAACAGAGACGTGGAAAGTGGTCAATAATAGAGAGAATGACAAGAATTGAAAGGGAGAAAAATTTCGTGCATGTTGTTGAAGTGTGGAATGGAAACATTAGGAAATGTGGAGAGGAAGTGGAGTTAATTTTTGATTAATGAGAGAAAAGGTCTTAGGCTCGGAAACAGGGGTTGCACTGGTTGCAAGCGCACCCACTAAAATTTTGTTATGAGCAATGAAAACGCTTTGAACATTCTCTTAAAAACTTCATCGCCAAAACGAACGAGCGTAGAAACATTTTTGAACTGAATTGAAACATTAGTTTTCCATTATTGGATTTATCGGATTTGATTGATGTACAAATATGACAATTATTATTATTATACCTGTGTATATATTTTAGACCTGGGTTTGCACCCCCGAAGCAGATTTCGTCCCTGCACTTATGGGAAAAGGGGATGAACAACACATGCATATAAAGAAGGAAGAGAGAGAAATTAGTTAAGAGAGCACGAGAAGAAATGATGATGTAAGTCTGTGAGGATAATGGAATGGAACTAAAAGCATAAAAGGAAGTGAAGAGACGACCTTTCAGATAAATAACAGGTAATTTCAAAGCAAATAGATTACAAAAGTTCTTAGTCACAAAGGAATTGCTCCATATTATACTGCAGAAAGATGAAGATTATCTCAAAAATTGTCTATGCTATTTGTGAACTGAAGAGAAAAGGGCAGCAAAACAGCGACAAAAGAGAGAGAAACAAAAAAGCAAAATTACTCGAAAAAAAATTGAAGCAAGGCTTGAGTTAAGACGAATGAAAATAAATGAAAGCCAAAAAGAAACGCAAAAGAAAACAAATCAGGGGTTGAAACAGAAAAAGTAAAAATTAATGAAAGGAGAAAAATAAGAATCGTCATTTTTTACGAATTACTTATATATAGGCGCAGGCGTAGCCGTGTGATAAGAAGCTTGCTTCCCAAC
Source organism: Octopus bimaculoides (assembly GCF_001194135.2). Lineage (NCBI taxonomy): Eukaryota > Metazoa > Mollusca > Cephalopoda > Octopoda > Octopodidae > Octopus > Octopus bimaculoides. The sequence goes on from NC_068992.1 coordinate 257,919, forward strand.
AACATGGTCCTGGGTTCAGTCCCACTGTGGGGCACCTTAGGCAAGTATCTTCTACTGTAGCCTCGGGCATACCAAAGCCTTGTTAGTGGATATATATATCAATTAGTTAGTGAACGGACATCTAGAGATATAGTCACAAGCAGGCAGCCACTAAAGACAAAACGACCAGAGGGAGAAAGAAGGTTACAATCAGCCAACTATGAGACACAACGTCCCACACTCTACAACTTTCACTAGCTCATTTTCTTTTCTCTGTAACATTACCATATCTCTGACTATTTACTACTACAAGATCGTCTACACACCTATACAGGCCGAAATTATCTTTCTTTACCTTGCATGCTTTACGAACTGTGTTATACTATTACACTAACCTACCCGTCGTGGTATGACATTTATTAAAGTCACGGTAAATAAATATTTCTTTACAACTTCGATCACTGTTCATCGTTAATCTTATAACCGTTACAATTGGTGACCCGCTACAACAATCAAAAATCTAATCGTTACAATTGGTAACCTCCGACTCTAACATTTATCGTTACACACACATATATATATATATATATATATATATATATATGGTTTACGTCATAAAATGTAGAAACTTTGAGATAACGTGAAATAATTCATCATTTTTAACTCGAAGTAAATAAAGCTATAAATAGTAGTGTATATTGGACTCAAAAATACCTTTGGACAGAAAATGTAAATAGGTACCTGTAGGACGCGAACCCACATCTTCTGTAAACATGCCAGATGTACTAACGTTGGCACAAAGCTACCCTTCCAATTTTCTTATACATTGTAGAGACTTTGTCTTTACCAGCGAGAATTGTATGTTATAAAATCGGATGAAATAGATGTATAATACTATATTGCATGTGTGTGTGTATCCACACACACACACACGCACATGCATACATACATACATACATACATACATACATACATACATACATACTTACACACGCATAGGCACGCGCTCGCGAATGTTTATGCGGGGACGTGTGTAATATTCTATGCACGTGCAAAATTACTTTCCATATCAGAATCGATCGTAACTTGATTTGAGAAATGTATGGACGGACAGAGAAGTAGACAGGCAGATGGACGCATGCGCTTGGTTGATCAGATCAGAAAAGACAGAGTTGTAGACGAGGGCGGAGAGAGAAAACGTATTAATACATAGATTGATGGACGGCAATACATGTGTATGTGTGTGTGTGTGTGTGTGTGTGTGTGTGTGTGTGTGTGTGCGCGTAAGATATTCGTGTATGATGTTTATTTGTATGGAAGACCTAGAAAGACGTTGGAATCAGCGGTGAGCGCAAAAGTGATGACGATGAACCTCACGAATGAAACGATGCAGGATCACAATAATGGACATTATTGAGATTCTGAGATTGATTTACGAACATGCCTAAACACAAAGACCTGATAAAGTGCTGATTTCGTGTGTGTGTGTATCTGCGCGCGCGTAGGCTATGTGCGTCTGTGCGCATGAATGTATGCGTATGCGTACATGTGCAGAGAGAAAGGGGACACAGAAAGGAGAGAGAGATAATGTGAAATGGAAATGGTGAGATAAAGAGATAGAAAACAAGGGAGGAATGTCTAGAGACCATTGTGGTCAGGGGTAACATTAAGAAAAATATTGTCTTTGATGTTTTTTTTTAAATATCCCATTCATGAATGGACATAGGCTTTTTTTTCAGTTCAAACCATGGTTCAGGCGTGATTGTGTGATGAAGAACTTCTGATCTGGGTACGCAGCACACATTCACTAGCGCGCGCATACACACTCACTCACACACACACTCACTCACACACACTCTCAACACACTCACTAACACACGCTCGTGCACACACATACAGACACACACAAACACACACACACTCACTAACACATACACACACGCTATCTCTCTCTCTCTCTCGTGCACTCACACACACATGAACATACTCTCAACACACACGCACACACACACTTGGCCGATTTATTTCAGTGCAAGATAAAATGGTATTTTACGGGCGAAAATCTCTTGGATCGGGTTAGACACTTCCATGCCATTCTTTCTCTTAGAATTTCAGTGAGCTTCTGATGTCTTATTTTAAATCTGTAACGACTCTATTGTTCCTAAAAGTGCTATATAAAATCAAAATTGGACAATCCTTCGGTATTGGTACACGACGTCATTTACTCACACAATCTTCCTCTGTGAAATAGATAAGCTGAGAAGGAAGAAATTGACATCGTCTGAAGACCAATACCGAAGGATCGCCCAAAATTGAAATAAATATCCTTCTGAAGATGGTTTTGGTTTGACTGCATCTGAAGGTCAGTGTCGCGTGTTTTTGTTGTTATTGTTGTTGTAGATGATAATGATGATGATGATGACAATGTTATTTAGTGCTCATATCAGCTCTGATTGAAGAGACTAATGATTAAATGTGTTCAGCTATGATCATCCTATCTTTTGTTACGTTTATAAGTTCATTACCTTGTGTGTCGTTACTTCTCTTCCGACGGTAGAATGTAATTTAAGAGAGATTTGACTGTTATTTTCAGCAAGTCAAGCGACCAAATAGTTAACTCTTTGTTAGCTGGGACGGTTAATGGAATCAACATTGGATCGAATTTCACAAATATTAGCAGAGCGAATTATTCAGAAATTTGTTTGTCTTTTTTTTAAAAATAAAATAAGTTTAATTTAAAACAGTAAAGTCGATTAAAAAGACACAAAAGTTCATTTTCTCTTTCACCAAAATTAGAAAACAAAACATTGTTTTAATATGGTACCAGTAACAGAGCGGTCGTCTAACAGAAATCAAAGCCAGGTAACTTTGAACCGAACTCTTTTAAATCCACGGAATTAGACGGTTCTTACTCCGTTGACCATACCAGGAATATTCTATCCCTAAACACGGGATTAAAAATGTATATGAGATATGATAGATGACAGTTGCTAAAATGTATAATAGGATTTTTCTTTTCAAATATATAACCCCTTATATGGTGTTTCAAGATGTACATATGCATGCTTTTTTGACCAGCAAATAAGGGAGAATAGAGGGCGATGTTTTAATTAGATATATGGGGGGGGGGTAATGAGTAGATGATAATACGAATGAATGCAAATGAATAAAGTTAGGCTTGTAAGCTTCAGTTTAGAATTTGATTTGGCGAGTGAAAGCAATAAATTAGTAAGAAAACGAGATCAATATAAAATAATCACAAAGAAAACTAAAAGTACTAACTTTAAGTATTAAAACATTTAATTATCATCCACTGATGAGTTCCAAGTCACTTAATATAATAATGTGTATTACTTTTGTTGAAATATATATTCTTCAATTGTATACCTGAAATATAGTCTTTTGCGACAGAAACAGCTATCTGGTTAAATTAAATAACCAATCTATATTAGCATCAAAACCTGTTCCATTCATTTGATGACATTTATTGGACTCCGTCTGATGAATTGATTCTTCTAATGGATTTTATTTACATATTATTCATATGAAAATGGAAAGAATCCCTTAAATAAAGTATGATAGAAAAAGCCCTGGAAACCTAGGGAATAATACCCCATACGGAAGAAGTATTTTCATCCGGAAAATCATTATGTATGTTTGTGTGTGTGCGTGTGTGTGTGTGTGTACGTGCGTGTGTAAAATAGTAAGGGATTACTGCAAACGTTTACCACTTCGTAATAACCTTTATGATTATGATTATTATTATTATTATTATTATTATTATTATTATTATTATTATTAGTAGTAGTAGTAGTAGTAGTAGTAGTAGTATTGATTGTTAGCATCCCGGGCGAAATGCTTA
>NC_068992.1:262688-266314 GCF_001194135.2 Octopus bimaculoides
TATATATATATATATATATATATATATGTATATGCAGTTGTAGTGCTTTATACATTATTTCCTCCAAAATCAGATTTCTGCTGTAACGAAACTGATTTAACTTATTGCGGTTTCATTCTTTCGTAGATTTTGTAGGTTTCTGTTCTGGAAAATCGATTATTTCACATCCCTGCATATTATATAAATAGCAAATAAAAGATGTGAGATTAAATTGATAGACTATTGAACTCGTAGACATGAAACTATTGGGATGGGTGCCTTCCAGTCAAGACAAATAATTCTGGTTGTCACAGGGCAATTTATACGTCACTGTTGAGATGTGTCAGTAATAAAAAGAGACATCGGCTTGAAATCGACTGCTCCAGTCACAACAACAACAACATCAACAATAAAGGTCCCATCTAACCAGAGTAAACATGGAAAACGGGTATAAAAACTACTATTTGGTAATTCAATTAATTATTAAGTAATTTGACGAATTCTCTGTTATATAATACATTTAAATCTAATATTTAACATACAGATTTTCGTGTTTTGGCGCAGATTGAGATTTGGGAGCAAAAGTAATTTCTTTGACATATATGCTGTTGTTTAGCTGGCTTCTCTGTGAGTGATGGCAATCTTTCCAGTGTCTTACTAGAAGTGATTTAATGATTCGTGTAAAAAGATTCCTTAGACAGTTGCAGCCAGACCAGAGTCTTATTTCTTCATTCTTAGTGATATAGCTATACACTAATCTAGATATACACATGTACATACATATATAGGCATATGTATATATATATATATATATATATATACTTGTAAGATAACCGTCGTTGCCTGGGAAACCGACAATTTATTGGTCAATTTCTTGATAACTGATTTGATAATTTTGTGTAAATATATGGTTTGAAACACAACATTGAGATTCTTTGTATCAGAGACAGATTGTTCAAAGAAAAAAGAAAAAGAAGAAAGAAAATGTCTCACGTCTAGCAAAAGCTAGGAAAGTAATTCACACTGACGATTTCCATGATAAACACCATTTTTATGTTTCCTATCATTTGCATTGACATAAAAGATTGCTCTTGATTCCAACATGTAAACCTCCCACATAGAGGTCAGACATACATGCATACGTCCATCCATCTATCTATCCATCCATCTATCTATCAATCCATCTATCTATCTATACATACATACATACATACATACATGCATACATTCATACTTGCTTGGTCTGCCTCTCTAGCTAGAAAAGTGTTTCATTTGAAAGCTACAACAATGCACTGCGACCCGGGGGTTATAACATCCATATGTGTGTGTGTGTGTGCGCGTGCGTGCGTACATACATACATACATACATACATACATACATACATACATATATAAGCATACATACATACGTATATATGTGCGTGTGTGTATGTGTGTAAACACACGCACATACTTTATTTGTGGGTTAATAGTGCTACTAATGGTTTCATTTGAAAAACTTCACAATTTTCCAAGCTTTCCATTTTAGCATGTTGGTAATCATATCTATATTGTATGGGACTCTGTGAGTTTACACGAATTTATACGCGACTTCAAAATTAATGGATACACAGGTAAGGGGCAGACGATATTTAGTGAATTCTTTAGTTGTCATTTTCCTTTTATTGGCCTTGGTATTTTGCAAGTATTTACGTTCAGACAAAAAATCTCCTACAAAAATCACTTGAGTTCAGTAAAACGTGTATAGCTGTTACTAATGCCGACATAGTCAGTATAATGAATGCAAGAGAATACCTGTTGGTTAAAAAAAAATGGAGGTGAACTCTTTGACGTCACCATGGGGAGCAATGGTGGGAGAGAAGAGCGATCTAGGTCATCTCTACATCTAACATATCTTTAAATAAAGGCGCCTGTATACGGTTATACAGAGGCGATATTTTAGGAGTAGGACATAATAATAATGGCCGCGATATGGATAAGATAGAACAAAAATTATGCAATATATTTAACTCAACTGAAAAAATACAGTTAGAACTCGTCTTACTGAAGTTGTTATTATGAATATTATTACAGACATCTATAAAGCATTCCAGAGACCATACGAAGACACAGCCTAAATCGACGGAGACTAACCATCCACCATCAATAATCATACAGTTAGTTAATTGTATTAGTAGGCATGTGTCCAGCCTGTCCTCTGAAGAAACAACCTTCAAAAAGTAGCTCACTATTACAACTCCGCATTAGAAAGATCCAGTTTTAAGAACAATGCAACGTATATCGAGCCAAACGTAAGCTATAAAGACGTAGACGTAGGAAGGTTTTCTGGTATCATCCCTTATACAGCATAAGCGTGGCTACAAATATAGCTTGACAATTTCTAAAACGTATACTTACCCACTTCTCACACTCGTATAAATATCACAAGATTTTTAATAGAACTACGATTAAAGTTAGATACAATTGCCTCGCCAACATAGGTTGGAGGAAATTTCATAACAATAGCTCTTATAATTGTAGATACCCTAATAATTGTCCTTTGAACAAAGTGCTCCAGGAATAAAAGAACTAGTTTGCTTGACGAGATGGGACCACAAGAATTTACACTGGAATGACAGGATGCACCTTCAAGAAGAGATACACAAAGCACTTCGATTCGTTTAGAGACGGGAGTAAAATGTTGGGTCATCCCATAAATAATGTAGCTTTTTATACTTCTATTTTTCGAAATTATGATAAACAATGTTCTTTTTTAATCTAAAATATACTCTCCTTCATTTTCTACCAAGCTCTTCCATCTATCTGGTAGACTTGCAAGGTCTTTCTCCCAAAATTCACTTGTCCATGACGAAAAATATTCCTCCAATACTGTTCTGACCTCGTCTACAGAATTCATATTTTTTCCGTCCAAATGATTTGAAGACCGCGGAATAAATGATAATCAGATGGAGCAATGTCCGGTGAATATGGTGGGTGGAGCATCGTTTCCCATGCAAACTGCTCCAGCCTTTGGAATGTCATCCTCACAGTATGTGACCGAGCATTATCCTGATGGAAGAACACCTTTCGTCTTGAAAACAAAGATGGTCGTTTTTCTTCTAGCGTTGACCTGAATGACTGGTTGAATAACAAGATCCAAGCTTTTTCTGCTAGTTCCTAAACAGTTTCGATGGTATTTTGTTCCACCAGAGTTTGCATGGAGTCTTCGTCGAGCTCTACTGAGCTTCCAGGAAGAGGATTATCTTCTAAGCTGTAGTTTCCGGCTCAGAGTGTCTGGAACCACCGTTGCCACTGGCTTACGCTTAATGTCCGATCCCCATATACTGCATCAATGTTCCTCGCACGTTCCGTTGTGTTGTTGCTTTATTGAACTTATAAAGCAAAATATGCTGAATATGCTCCTTTGTCACTTCCGTTATAGCCTTGAAAATATAACTGCTAAAATCGAACTGCACTCTTCAGAACTTGCACTAAGATTAACGACAAGGTAAAGGTACTACCTGCTTTTATGCAGGTAGTATATAACGTCCCCTCCGACTTTTTAGTGTAATATGGTCCGGAAATTTGAAGATAGGACTATGGACAAACTTTTTACACCTTGTTTTGCATTTATGTGGCTGCTCATGTATATATATATATATATATAT
>NC_068992.1:269356-278843 GCF_001194135.2 Octopus bimaculoides
CACACACACACACACACACACACACACACTCATTTTTATATATAGAGATTTCAAACATAATACAACATCTATTTCTCTGTCCTTAAATATTTCAAAGTTTGGCTATGCTAGCAGTATGGCGGTAGTGGGGGTGGCGAGATGGTAGCTTGGTGTTTTGGCAGTTCTGAGAGCATTGGTGTGGTGGAGTGAAGGAAAATTGTTGAGGTGGGGATGGAAACTGTGTTGTGGATGGTGGCTAGGGTTATAGAGGTGGTATTGGAGCTGGTTCTAGTAGTATTGCTGTTGTTCTTCTTGGCAATAGTAGTAGTTGCAGCGGTAGTGTTGATAGTAGTAGTAGTAGTAGTAGTAGTAGTAGTAGTAGTAGTAGTAGTAGTAGTAGTAGTAGTAGTGGTAGTAGTAGTGGTAGTAGTAGTGGTGATAGTAGTAATAGCAGTAGTGGTAGTGGTGGTGATAGTAGTGGTAGTGGTGATAATAGTTGTGGCAGTAGTAGTGATGATAGTAGTAGTAGTGGTGGTGGTGGTGGTGGTGGTGGTAGTAGTAGTAGTAGCAGCAGCAGCAGTAGTAGTTGTAGTAGTAGTAGTTTCAATACAAGTATTGTTATTTTTGGTTTGTCATGTTTCAGGTTTAGTGTTGAGGTGGTTGCTGATGGAATTGTTGCAGCAGAACCTCTTGCTAGAAACACAGTTTTGCTGTGGCTGTGTCATTGTTGTTGTTGTTGTTGTTGCTGTTGAGGTTTGCAAATAAAAACCATGATTATGTATATGTATGTATGTATGTATGCATATACGTATGCATTTATGTGTGCATTATGCATGGGTGTATATATATATATATATATATATATATATATATATATATATGTGCATGTATATGTGTGTGTATGCATATATGTATGTGATTTTGTGAATGTATATGTGTATATATGTATATATAATGTATCTGTGCGTGTGTGCTGTATGTATGTGTATATACATGTATGCATGTGTATCTCTGTGCATATGCATGCACACATGCATGTATACATGCACGAATATATAAAAAAAATGGGTCTTTTTATTTGTCTGGTGTGTGTCCATTTCCATATTAAATGGATTGCAATTTTCTTCTAGTGCCAACAACAACAACAACAACAGCAAAAATTAAAAAAAAATCAATACAACAATGACAGAAACAGACAGAAAGACAGATCTATAGAAGGAACAACAAAAACAACAGCAACAAAAGCTGTTGGTGAGCCATTGCCATGAACAATAACATTAAAAAAAAGCAGTGACAACAGCAGCAACAACATCAACATATTGACTGAATGAAAGCAGAATTTCTAAAACTAGGATATTATTTCACTAGAATATTCTTTTCTTAGAATGCAGGACCCCTGCTGGGTATTGTTTCTTTAGAAATAATGACTTCAAGAAATGGCTACTTTGACATTTTATTTCTGGCAAAGATATATTTACACACACACACACACACACACACAAAGGCACATACACAGATATGTATGTATACATACATTTACATGTATATATGTATCTATGTAATATATATATATATATGCATATATATATGCATATATATATGTATATATGTGAAGGGTGAGTGGGTGGGGGTGTATTCATTTACATGTACACACACATATATGTATATTTGTGACTGTATAAATACATAGGCGTGTGAGTGTGTTTGCATGAATGTGTGCACGTGCATATATGCCTGTGTACATGTGCATGATAGAGTAACCATTCTTTCTCTAAGTATATTTCGTTAGCACCAGATGAGCATACAGTCCATTAACCTGTGCAATTTTCAGCTGTTGATATTTTCTAACAGCACATCAGGTTGGTGTGGATAATGAATTCATCAAACTTTCACCCTGTTAAGTGAATAGAAAGAGTCTGACTATGATTTTAACTATGCCCCTTGCTGTCTTCAGTAGAGTGAAAGATGAATTAATTTGCTGGAACAGTACTATTATATGTTGGATGACCTTTGTAAGGAATAAACTGCAAAGGGTTTGAAGGTAAACTTCGGGAAGACAAAGGTGATGTTGAGTTGGGTGGAAGAAGAAGTGTTAGTGAGTAAGGTGGATCCATGTGGTGTATGTGGGAGGAGGGTAATGGCAAATGTGGTGTTGTGTACGAGATGTGAGAAATGAGTCAATCTCAGCAGAATTTGAACTCAGAACATAAAGAACCAAAAGAAACACCATGGAACATTTTGTCCAGTCTGCTAATGGTTCTGCCAGCTTGCCACCATTTTGCCCTCCATAATCATATCTGGTCTTCTTGCTTCCATAGTATGGTCAGTCTCTGTGAGAAAATCCCATAAATTCTTGTAATTATTATTCCCTGTCACTTGTGTTCCTACCTATTAATTATTATTCTCTGTTGCAGCAGAGAACATTTGCAGACTCTGGCTCTCTTATTATTGTCATTGTTGTTGTTGTTATGATTATGATTGTTATTATTTTTATCAATAATAATAATGATAACAATAACGGTTTCAAATTTTGGCTCAAGGCCAGCAACTTTAGAGGAGGGGGGTTAAGTAAATGACATCGACCCCAGTGATCAACTGGTGCTTATTTTATCAGCCACTTGAGGATGAAAGGCAAAGTCGATGTCAACGGAATAATAATAATAATAATAATAATAATAATAATAATAATAATAGTAATGATGATGATGATGATGTTTTCTAATGAAGGCACAAGGCCAACAATTTCGATGAGAGGAGTTAAGTTGACACCATCAACCCCTTTGCTTGACTGCTTCCTCAGAATGTAAAAAAGCTCAAAGAAACACAGCAAATCATTTTCCCAATGTTCTAGCAATTCTACCAAATAATACTTGTCTTCATCTTCTTCTTCTCCCCTCCCCTCCCCTCCTGCCTTCTCTCCCCCTTCTACTTCTCCTCTCTTTCTCTCTTCCTCTCTCCCTTTTTTCTACCACCATCAATTCAATCATTGACTCTGTTTCATGTTAAATATATCATCTATGTACTTTAGAAAATTAACATTATCTCCCCCCACACACACACACGCACATGGCACCACCATCCCTTCATCCAACCGACTTTCATTTCATTATCTCATTCACAAAATTCCCTTAATCCCAACTTCTCAGTCTTTCATCCCACTTGCAATAGCCCGTGTCTTTTGTGCCCTAATACAAAATTAAACCTATGACTTGAAATTAATTCACATATACACACTTAGAAGCAAACACACGTATACGTACACACAGAAGTAAGGACATATGAAAGTACACTCTCTCATGCACAGATAAATGATTCTAATCCTTGTCTGTTGATGAGGAATCAATAATTCTATTAATTTGATTTCCATATTTCATAGAAATAAATTATGACATTGACAATGGTCAGTGGGGAAAAGCAGCCTCAGCAGAATGAAATGAAATTATGAAGTCAAATCAAATATTACAGAGGAAATTCTATACATACAAACACAAACACACACACACACACACAAATATATGTGTGTGTGTGTCAATGTTTTAAGGATTAGACAGAGGTCCAGTAGAATAGCTCTCAGAAACAGATTATGTACAAATTCATTCTTCACAACTCCTAAAGCTGTTTTCAGATATGATCCATCCCATTCTTATAAAAATGATAACTCTGTCCAAATTTGTGTGTTAAACACAAATTATCTTTTCTGTACAGCTTTAAAATTTTCAAATGGAACAAATGGTGTGTGCTGCTCAGGTGGTCAGGTAACATTGCCAGCACTACCAGCTCCTTCTCAACCTCTTATGGATCTTCTAGAAGGCACTTCCATCCAGTCAAAGGATTTTCGGAACAATATCAGACAATACAACTCTGCATTTCAAATGACATCGTTTGGTGCATCTAAGAAGATAGATAAACATGAATTTACGCTGATGTCAAAGTTCAAGGGCAAGTCTATCACCTCATTGGTTCCCTGTTACCCGCAATTGAACAACCACAGTTCCTCTAAATTTACTTTATGAGTGATGTAGGACAACAAACCCGACGGAAGTGTCAAAATTTCAGATGACGGGTCGTGTTAGACACAGCGTCGAATGTAGAAGATCTGTGAAAACTAGAGAAGAATGAAGCTAGTATGATTCATTGGATGTGCAATGTCAGTGTGCATGTACGACAAAGTGTTAAAAGTGCTGATGGGAAAAATTAGCCATAAGAAGAATCAGCTGTAATGTGCAAGAGTGACAACACTGCTTTGGTCATGTGATGCATATGGATGAGAATAGTTGTATAAAAAAGTGCCAATTGCTTAAAATGCACAGAACTTGTGGAACAGGGAGATCCAGGAAAATCCAGGAAGATCCAGGATGAAGCTTTGAAGGCTTAAAATGTTGAGTTTTGAAGGCTTGAAATGTTGAGCCTTATAGAAGAGATGAGAGAGGACTGATATATATTTGGTGATTTACTATGCTTGAGAAGGCCAATCCATCAAAGCAAACATGATATCCTAAAGCCACTCAGTTATGTTTATAGATGCATGGCCCTGTCTCACTCCCCTCTCTCTCTCTCTCTTTCTCTCTTTCTCCTTCTGTACAATCAAACATTTCCCCCAGTTCTCATCCCCTAACACTTATCATTCTTCTATCAATGGTAGTATGTGGCTGCTGTTATTGCCTGAGAGCAAAATCAGCCCCATATTGCACCCACTCCTTTCTGATGCCTACCTCCCTCCCTCCCTCCTACACCTAAAACTACTTCCATTCCACATTATTATTCCTGGCCACACTATTTCTTCCTTGCAGCTCACTGGATCCTATCAAACCATCCAGCCGATGCCAGCATCATGGAAAACAGATGTTTGAGGATGTTGAAGATGATATATGTGTGCATGTGTGCATGTGTGCATGTGTGTGTGTGTGTGTGCATGTGTGTGTGAGTGCATGTGTGCATGTGTGTGTGTATGCTTGTGTGCATGCGCATGCATATATATATACATATATGTATATATATATATATTATGTATATATATATATATATATATATATATATATATATATATATATTAAATATATATATTATATATTAAATATATATATTATGTATATATATATTATATATACTACATATATATATATTATATATTATATATTATATATTATATACATATATGCATACATATACTCACACACACACACATATATATATGTTTATATATATATACACACACACACATACAAATATGTATGTGTGTGTATATATATATATATATATATATATATATATGTAGACATATATGTAGCCATATACGCACATATATATACACAGAGAGAGCGAGAGAGAGAGATGATAGAGAGGGAGACAGACAGACAGACAGACAGACAGGCAGACAGACAGACAGATAAATAGATACGCATGCGCACACACACACACACACACACACACGCTCATGCAGTATTGCATCTAGCTCTCTATATAAGATCTTTTCAAAGGTCATGTATAATTTTCAGATGAAAATGACCACAGGGAATTACACTTGTAATGCGATATATTTAAACACCAAATAATTGTCCATTTGGGGAATGTATCCGATGATTATCATTTATAATATATGGAGTGAAACAGAACATTATTAACTGTCATTAAATAAACACAACTAAGTACTTTTGTGGATTTTGTTTTTCTCTGGTTTCATACTTGCTTTCCTTTACGTCCATATTTTCTGCTGTGTCTGTGTTACACTTACACTGTTATTAGATTATTCCAGCCATTTGTATATTGTTTTATATTGAACTTCATGAACAAATGTAGTCGATCCTTATTGCAGTTTATAGTCAGAGAAATGGCTGTGGTTAAGGTGTTTGCTTCCCAGGCACATGGTTTGAGGTTCAATCCCACTGTGTGGCACCTTGGGCAAGGGGCAAATGCTTTCTGCAATATTGCTCTAGGGCAGCCAAAGCCCTGTGAGTGGATTTGGTAGAAAGAAGAAGTCTGGCAAAAAGAAGAAGTCTGGTCTTTATATTACCTCAATGTATGCAGATGTGTGTATGTGAGGGAGAGACAGAGAGAGAGAGCTTTAGTTTTATGGCATAAATCAGATGAGAGTTAGTTCAAGTTACATTCCAAGAAAATCATTTTAACTTTCCCAACACATAAGTGAACTAAAATTATAGAATTAATTGTACTTCTTTTTTTTTTTTTATTGCTTTGGTCTTGATGAAGGGGCTGTGTTCATTAACCATTGCAGGCCCATGAAAACTGACGAGAACAATCCATTAACTAAATACTCCATAAACATATTGTAGTAGTTTTGAACTGAAAAACCTTTTTGATAATAATCAAGGATCTCCTTAGTCTCACACAACATTAAGAGATTTGCCATTTGGTCTCTTTTACTGTCAATAAGGAGATGAATTGAACACAAAATTTATAAGCTGGAAATCCACACACACCTTATCCACACAGCAATTTTGCTTTTACTTTCAGACAAATGATATTACAGACAATATTCTCATTCATTAAAATTATTCATAAATGATAACCACTCTTCACATTTTTTAAAAATACATTCATATTTATTTTTCTCTTTGCTTTTAATCTTACTCACTGAAATGGATGTCGTCTTTTGTTCATTCACTCATAGCAAAATAGATATGTTCTTTGTTTGGCAACTTCTTGAGTCTGCTATTCTGGATTTAAATGACAAAAGCAAAATTGTCCTACAGATATTGTTCTTAATGTTCACAGAGAAATGTCTTCCTCTTCCTTTGTTAATAGTTAGTATTTTTCTAAGTAGGAGGATCCTCCTAGAGTTGCCATTTGTTTAAACAGTTTGTATCTATTTTATTTATTTAACTTATTTTGTTTTTTTAATGGTAAAAATTTCTTTCTTGCTGGCTTCCTTTTATGAAACTAACATCAGTCATCAATTTATATTGTTGCTTATTGGGATCAATTTGTACTTTACTTTCTATTTCCTCATCATTGAAAAGCTTTAAAATACCAAACCACACAAATACTCTTACGTACTCCCACACATATGTCCATATCAGTATAGGCGCAGGCATGGCTGTGTAATAAGAAGCTTGCTTCCCAACCACATGGGTGCAGGTTCAGTCCCACCACTTGGCACATTGGATAAGTGTCTTTTACTATGGATCCCAGACCAACCAATGCCTTGTGGGTGGATCTGGTAGATGGAAACTGAAAGAATCCCATCACACACACACACACACACACAAATTCTGAGCTGGCAGAATTGTTAGCATGCTGGGCAAAATGCTTAGCAGTATTTCGTCTGTCTTTACGTTTTGAGTTCAAATTCTGCTGAGGTCAACTTTGCCTTTCAGCCTTTCAGGGTTGATAAATTATGTACCAATGAAATACTGGGGTTGATGTAATCGACTCATCCCTTCCCCCAAAATGCCTTGTGGCAAAATTTGAAACTATTATTATTATATATTTTTTCTTCTTCCTTCAATTTTGCTTCCATTTCGTCTCGGGCATAGAAACTCTCTACATACATTGATAGGCCAGCCACTAAGTTTGTTGTAAACTCCAAGCAGTAAGTCTCTCTTAGTTTGTAATTATTGTTTGTAACTATTGTTTGTTATGATTTGTAAAAGACCAACACAGTTAAAACTTTATGTGCAATAATAAAAGGAGCACTCCATCGGTTACAGCGACGCAGGTCCCAGCAGATATGACCAATGGAACAGCTTCCTTGTGAAATTAACGTGCAAGTGACTGAGCAGCCCACAGACACGTGTACCCTTAATGTAGTTCTCATGTACCCTTAATGTAGTTCTCAGGGAGATTCAGCATGACAGTGAGTATGACAAGGCTGGCCCTTTGAAACACAGGTACAACTCATTTTTGTCAGCTGAGTGGATTGGAGTAACATGAAATAAAGTGTCTTGCTCAAGGACACAACATGTCGTTGGGACACGAGCTCACAACCTTACAATCGTGAGTCAAATGCCCTAACCTCTAAGCCACATGCCTTCACAGTGCAATAGTAATGTCTGTTAAATGTTTGCAGGTGTTGTTTGGTTACTTCTTCACACAGCCTAAGACATTCATTTTCATTCATCAACTCAACTAGTCATCACCTCAGACCCAGCCAACAAAACCCCCTTGCAACACTATCATGTGTGGTACCTTTTACAAGGAACTGATGATGTTGTTGAATACACAATGCCACAGCCTGCTGCCAGAGTGGCACCAACTACCTTCCAATCCTGTCCAAACTCATGGACTTAAAAATAAAGAAAATAATTGGTGCAGCATTCATATATTGCATAAATAGAACAGAACTGACTAGAGGCTGGTGATTCTCCTGGTAACAACAACATTGATAACTAAATAAATAAAATAAAACTCCTATGCAATTTGTTTTATATTCAATATAAGCAGCCATTTGTGTTGCCAAGAATTCTCTCACTCAATACTGAGAATATTATTAAACATAATATATAAATATCTTAATGACATTGCTTGTGCTAATGTTTGTTTGTTTTTCTTTTCTTTGTTTTTATCTCCCTACATATTAAGATATCACTAACACCTACACAGAACATAATGGATTGGAAGAATATATATATACATACATATATATATATATATATATATATATATATATATATATATATATATATATATATATATATATATATATACATATGTATGTATGTATGTATAAACTGCAGATATTATGACATGGATTTTTCTTTCTCCATGAGAAATGACTAGAATGTATTTCCTGGTGAATCCTAAGTCATGTGATCCATCCATCTATTTATATACATCCAAAAAGACACTTATTCCCTTAAATCAGAAGCCAGTTATATGAATCGTGATAATTTGATGTGTTTCTAACTTTATGTATTTTCAGAACCGCAGTCAAATTCATTCTTTTTTTCTTGAGAACGGAGTGGTAATAGTAGTAATAATGGTCGTATTGTTGTCAAGGCAATTGATGATGGTTTGACTATAATGCCTTGCTGTATTTAGCTACACCTCTTTATATTCTGATGCTAAATCTCACCAAGGCCAGCTTTGATTTTTCATCTTTTTGTGGTCAATAAAATAAAGAACCAGTCAAGTACTGGTGTTGAAGATATCAGCTTAAGCCCTTCCCCTCAAATTGCTGGCCTTGTGCCTTAATCAGAAACAATTATCATCATTTTTACTGATGTTGTAATAATAATAATAATAATAATAATAATAATAATAATAATAATAATTATTATTATTATTATTATTATTATTATTATTATTATTATTATTATTATAATGCACAGACATACAAACATATATAACATATTATTTACATTATTTACATTGGACGGATGTGTCCTCATCTTGTCTGTTGCTACCACAACGTTTCGGCTGATTTACTCTCCATCTTTCATCAAGTGTCCTGGTAGAATTTTGAACTCAGCCCTAAGTTCTCATTCCTAAGGTATTTTTTTTGTTGCTGATGTTATTATCATCATCATCATCATCATTATCATTATTATTT
>NC_068992.1:278944-294057 GCF_001194135.2 Octopus bimaculoides
AGCCTGTGCTCTTAACCATTATGCTGTATGCTCGTGGGCTACTAACCCCAAGATTGCGAGTTCAATTCCAGGCAGTGCCTTGAATAAATAATAATAGTAATAATAATAATAATAATAATAATAATAATAATAATAATAATAACATCAGCAAAAAAAAATACTTTAGGAATGAGAATCCAGGGTTGGGTTTAAAATTCTACCAGGACACCTGATGGAGGCTGGAGAGTAAATCAGCTGAAATGTTGTGGTAGCAACAAACAAGATGAGGACACATATCCATCCAATGTAAATAATGTACAGAATTCCTCATTTCTGAAAAAAAAATATAGAACAGTTTGTAGAACACAATCCTGTTTTTCCAAAACTCTAATTTAGTTGTTAAATAAAAAATATTCAAAGATAATAACTCAAGAAGCTGGTGTGGCTAATTTTATCTTCGTTAATGAATTATCAATTTTCTTTTTATCACTCGGTATAAATCCTCATTTCCTAATTTAGTACATTGATGATGCTGTTGTTGTTGTTTTTTTTTTGTTTTTATTCTCTCACCTGCACATCCAGCCCCACCCAAGATGCTACAGCAAACAAACAACAACTCACATATGCCAAGCTTCTGGGCAAAGGATGGGGGTCACACCAACGACTACTACTACTACCACCACTACTACTATCACAACCACTGCTGCTGCTACTACTACTGCTACCACCAACACTACCACAACCACTACTTCTACTATCACCACCGCTACTACTACTATTACTATTACTATTACCACCACCACCACCACCACCACTACTGCTGCTATCACCATCACTACTACTGCTATCATCACCACTGCTGCTGCTGCTGCTACTACTACTACTACTACTACTACTATTACTACTACTACTACTACTACTACTACTACGCAATTGTTATTTGGAGCCAAGTTCATTATAGTCATTCATTCATTCATTCTTTCTTTCTTTCTTTCTAATCAAACTGTATTTTTCTTCAGGGAAATCAGTTCAGTATCTTTTCTGTTTTCTGCATCTTTTTTTTGTTTTATATTAGGAATGTTCTGGAAGTGAGCTTAGACTTAGACTAAGAACACTGCCATCTCAGAACACTATATTCTATTTTGTTTTTATTACCTGACTAATTTTCTGCATAACTGCACAACCCACTCAGTGTAACAGTGAAATTACGAGCCCTCTACCAATTGCAGGAATTTGGTAAAAATGGCAATTTAATGAAAAAGATATTGATTTTTAATACAAGCACAAAGGATCAAGACCATAAATTTGGTAGGAAAGGGGCGGATTTTAGCAGAACTTATTTTAATCAATTTATGAAGAATGAAAGGCAAAAAGTTGGTCCCAAGCGGGATATAAACACACAATCCAAAATAATGGAATTAAGTACCACAAGGTATTTTGTCTGATGCCCTGCTAATTCTTCTAAGTCACATTTCTTAAAATGAAATATAAAGTCATTATCACCACCACCATCAACATCATCATCATCGTCATCATCATCATCATCATCAACACCATCAACATCATCATCATCATCATCGTCATCATCATCATCATCATCATCATCATAATCATCATCGTCGTCATCATCATCATTGTCATCATCATTATTGTCGTTGTCGTCGGCATCACCATCATCATTATTTTAATGTCAACTTTTCCATAGTTTTATAGGTCGGACAGAATTTGTTTAGGCAAATTTTCTACAGCCAGTTACCCTTCTTGTTACCAGCCCTCACCTGTTTCTCATCAAGGTAATGTTTCCCCAAGACCAGACATGTTTTCATGGAAGACTGGGAACAAATGATGCCATTTCCAGATCCCTCTGGAAATTTCTCAAGCTCATTGCACCTCCCATGATTCTATAGTAGTGCCAAGAGCTGCGTATGGATGAATGGGAAGGACTCTGACTGGTTCTCCATAAAGATTGTGGAAATCTATAGCATAGACTATACCAATAATTGGAAGGGTTAGATTTTCACTCACTGTACCTTGCTGATTTGGGGACATGACAATGTTTGTCCTTGTAGGTAATTTATTGAAAACCTTATAGAAATATAATTGTGTACTATTCCAGTTTAACTAATTATTAAAAGGGTGATAAGTACATACTTTAATTGCCATATTGTCTTTAACTCAATCATTAAATCACTGTTTTAGATTTAGATTTTAGCTGTCAGAAATTTTATCAAATTTCTTTGGAGAATATTATTGCCATGGTGATAATCGATTTATAATCAATTTACCATGTTTAATATGATCACAGTCAACAAAGGTTTATTACAAACCCTCTCCTATACAGAAAAAAACAGTGAGCAACATTGGAAAGTGAATTCTTAACCCTTTCATTACCAACCTGGCTGAAACTGGCTCTGGCTCTGAGTACAAATGTCTTGTTTTTCATAAGTTTTGAATTAAAATCTTCCACCAAACCTTAGTCACAATTTATGTTCCTCATACAAGCTTAATAATAACTAAGTTATTTTACTAAATTCTCTGTTATATTTAAAGTAACTGAAAGAAACACAGAGCATCTCAACAGAAATATAGTAATGAAAGGGTTAAACAGCCCCATGGCACTCACTAGTTGCTTACCCCCGTATATTCTTGGGATAGATGTCAGATTTATAGGGTGTCTGGGTTAAATTTGACAGTTTGCATAGAAGGAAAAGAAAACACAATATCTGATCCAAAAAGGAAATTATATTTAAAAAGATTTTAAAAATTATTGGCACGTAAAGCACCCATTACACTCTCGGAGTGGTTGGCATTAGGAAGGGCATCCAGCTGTAGAAACTTTGCCAGATCAGATTGAGTCTTGTGCAGCCTCTGGCTCACCAGTCCTCAGCCAAACCGTCCATCCCATGCCAGCATGGAAAGCGGACGTTAAACAATGGTGATGATGATATGTATATATATATACCATAGCTTCAGGCTGACCAATGCCTTGTGAGTGGATTGGGTAGACAGAAACTGAAAGAAGCCTATTGTATATATATATATATATATATATATATATATATATACACACACACACACACACACAACAGGCTTCTTTCAGTTTCCGTCTACCCAATCCACTCACAAGGCTATGGCCGGCCTGAGGCTATAGTAGAAGATACTTGCCCATGTGTCTTCTGCTATAGTCATGGATTAGGTAGATGGAAACTGAAAGAAACTCATTGTATACTATCATGTTATTTTTAAATAATTTCATGCATCTTTCAACTTCACTCCCAGAAGTGTTTACCTGTGTCTTAGATACCTTTGTGTCTCTCCAAAACAGAACCCTAACCACTGCAGTAGCTGTTTAGCCCTCAGTCAATCTTGATCAAGCTGACCCATAACCAAAGATGTGTCAGTAGTGATTATTTCATATTTTTCTGTAACTTTGGCTGCTCCATTGTCCAAGATGGTGTGATGCTAATGAGGTTTGCCAGTTCACTGGTTTCAAACACAGTTTTTAGTGCAAAATAGCAGCCTTCCAACCCCAAAACAAATAGATTTTGAGGATGTGTGTTTATATGTGTGCCTCTGAGTGTGTGTGTCTGTACAATCATGCATGCTTCTGTGTGCGTGCGTGCGTGCGTGTGTGTGTGTGTGTGTGTATTACTCAGATCAAGACTGAAGACTCAAAATATTATGCTTTGTAGCACAGCTTAGCTTAACTTTGTCTAACAACTGACAGCTTTGAAGAGAGCTTCTTCCCGGATCCTCATGATGTTTCCATTATAGATGTTAATGATGATATGATAGTGAGGGTGGGAGTGGGGTGACAATGATGATTATGTTGATGATGATAACGATGATGATGATGATGATAGTGGTAGTGGTGGTGGTGGTGGTGGTGATAATGATGACGACGATGATGGGGATAATGATGATGATGACAATGACGACAATGGTGATGAAGATGATGATGGTGTGGATGACAGTGATGATGATGAGGAGGAAGTAAAGTAGGAAGATGATGATGATCATGATGATGATGAGGAGGAGGAGGAAGAGGAGAAGGGCTATATAATAATCATCATTATAATCCTGATGCAAATGATTATCCTAATGCTCACCCCCACCACCATCATTACTACCAGTGCCATCACTATCGTCATCATCCCCCCCCCACCACCACCACAAGCATCATCATCATCACTGCCATTACTGGTTTATCATCTGATGAAAAGCTTTCCTTCTTTTTTGCTCCTAACTCAGAACTGCTTCCTGTCAGTAGCTACACCATCAATTCTACAATTCTATAATCCCACAATTCTTTGCAAGCTTTCACTATCAACGAACCGTTGGATTTCCTGTTCTATTTCAGACGTTTTCTTTTCTTTAGTAAATATCGCAGCTCAACTAGATTAGAGTTTCATGTTTTCTTCTTTCAGTTTCTTTGTTTTAAATGTATTTTGGAAGTGGGTCTCATACATTTTTCTAATCATCTTGTGTGTGTATGTGTGTGAGTATATACATATACTTACTTACACATACACACACACATGTGTGTGTATGTAAACACACACACATATATATAAATATATACAGAGAGAGAGACAGACAGACAGATAGACAGAAGGGGAGAGAGGTGTGAGAGAGGGTGAGAGATAGGGGTGAGTGAGAGAGGGGGAAGAAGGAAAGAGGGGGATTTATATATACAATGATACATATATACAAGGTGAGGATAGTATTTGAGGACACATGCATTTTTAGTCATTATTTTATTTGACTAATTTTTATTGAACTTCAGTTTCAGAAAATAACAATGACAGACCCTATGCTTATTAATCAAATGAAAATGCAGGCTGGGATTGTGGCTTTGAAGGCTAAGCTTGGGGATTTAGAAATTTCTCGTTTTCTGAAAGTTGCAAGATCTTTTGTCCACAAGATTTGGTGTGAGTTAGAGAAAGAAGATGGAAGTGTATTACCTGTATCACAACGTAAAAAGCATTCCGAACGCTCTGATTCTATTAGGACACCTGAATTTATTCAGGAAGTTAAGCCAAACATTGGAGACAGTCCAGGAAAATCAATGAGGTTTATTGCAAAAACATTTTGTGTGTCAGAAAAAAAACAATCAAAAATGTTGTGTATGAAGACATCAGATACAAATCTTACGTGATGAGGAGAGGTGAATTCATGTTAGAAAAAAAAGAAAACTGTTTAATCAGATCGAAAAGACTTTTGAACAAACTTAAAAATCCATCAGAAGATTGAGTGATTTGGTTTTTCTCAGATGAGAAAAGCTTTGACCAGGACCAGAAAATTTACAGAAGAAATGACAGACCCTTCTGAGGTTCCAAGAGTAATGCACACAAGTTTCCTGCAAGTGAAAAATTTTCACAAGATCTGGTATTTAGCATTTTGATGTATGCGTTATTATCATCATTTGATGTCTATTTTCCAAGCTGGTACGGCTTGGATGGTTTGACAAGAGCTGCCAATTCAGAGAGCTGCACCAGATTCCAATTGTCTGTTTTGGCATGGTTTCTAAGGCCAGATGCCCTTTCTAATGCCAAACACTTTGCAGAGCGTACTGGGTGCTTTTTATGCAGCACAAGCATGGGGTCTTTTTATGTGGCACCAGTATTGGGTCTTTTTATGTGGCACCAGTATTGGGTCTTTTTATGTGGCACAAGCGTGGGGTCTTTTTATGTGACACCAGCTCTGGTGCTTTTTAAAAGGTGCCAGCACTGGTGCTTTTTATGCAGTACCAGCAGAATTCAGTAACTTGCCCAACTACACAACAAAATACTACAGTGGATTTAAGTTCTATATATATCTGTGCTGGCAATGCAGAAAGATAAACAGCTCTTTCAGAAGATCTAATAGAAGATTCTTGTCTCTAATTGGTTCTTTCCATTCCTCACATTTTCAGAAAGCAGGGATTAATTCTGGAGTATTTTATGTTTGAAAGATAGGTAATAAATAGAATGTCAGCCATCAGAAATAATATTTCTACAGATGATAGAATGCCAGCCTATCAGAAATAACATTTCTATAAAGGCCTGGCACCTATTTCCAACAGTTAAAGGAAGTGAAGCACATAAAATTCAATATTTTCCCCAGAAACACAACTTGATGTCTGCAGTAAATATAAACTCACAGCCAGCAACAGGATAATCAAATATTACTAATCAACTCTCACTTATATCTTCGACCATATCTTCATATTTAGATTATATTGAAGTAGATTTCAAGGTTGCTATGAAGTATCTGGAGCACAAGAATAGACATGTGGATTAAAAAGTTTGCTTTCCCATTCATACAATTTCTGAGTTCAATTCCGCTGTGTATCAACTTGAACAAATGTCTTTTACCATAACCTTAAGTTGGCTTTGTGTATGCAGGTATTTTGAAAATAGCTCTCAGAGTGATGACTGTGCCCTGCATAGTTATGGGCTGCCCTTTGGTAAGGGCATAACATCCATTTAGCCCCACTGCCAGGAATATGGTGACGTCATGGGACTGCAGCATGGCAGATTGTGAAGAGGCAGCAGAAGAGTTCAACTGATGCTGAGTGGAGAAATCCTACAAGATCAATGGCCAGGATCACCAAGTTTTATCAAGAGAGTGTATAACTGCAGCACATCCATAGGGGTGGTGCCCATGATTGTGTAATCAGTTAATGAAAGATTCACCATGACACAAGTTTCCAATTCAAATTCATAATAACGGAATTGGATGGTGACAGAGATTCATGGGAATCCGCAAAAGTAGTGAAAAAGAAGTGTTGACCAAAGCTTCATTGCTGAAATTGGATTGACAAAATCTGAGTAAATGTCCATCTGATTGACCATATCTGTTCTTGGCTCAGTTTGTTGTCCCGTTTAAGACTGCTGCCTGGCCTCTAGGTGTGTTCTGGCTGTTCACTTTGTTGCTTGGATTTGATCTTGGTCTTTAGTCAGAAGATAACTTGATACCATTTTGTGCTGCTGCCTACTGCAGCAACCCATAACTTGTATTTTCTTCTTCTCTTCTCTTCTCACTAGACTTAGGAGCACTGCAAAGAGATGATCGACCTGTTCTTCATCCTTTGACTATGCTGTCAGTAGAAAATACATTATAATGGATGATTCTTAACAGTTTTGATGATGAGAATTCAGTTGTATGCTCAACTGGATTTGTACATATGAAGTTGACTTGTAAGTAAGTGGCTAAGCCTTCCACTGAGATATGTACCCTTAATGTAATTATCAGGTTGAATTAACACATTGCCATGTAATTAAGCTGGAACTTAGAATTATCAGAGAGAGAGAAGAACCAAAACCATTTAATGGAACTTTATTTGTAAACCCATGAAAGGATGAGAGGCAAAGTTGAATTCAACAAGATTTGAATACAAAATGTTAAAAGTTGGAACAAATATTATAAGTATTTTATCTGATCTTCTAAGGGCTCCGCCAATTCACTACCTTAGAAAGGGTCAGATATTTAAGGTAAATCCTAGAACTCAATGAGTTATGAAAACAATGTGAAGCTTAATGAAACTTGTTTTTCCTTCCCCAAAATGTCCCTACATTTTTTATTTCTTTATTGCTCACAGGGGGCTAAACATAGAGGGGACAAACGAGGACAGACAAGGGGATTAAGTCGATGACATTGACCCCAGTGTGTAACTGGTACTTATTTAATCAACCCCGAAAGGATGAAAAGCAAAGTTGACCTCAGCAGAATTTGAACTCAGAACGTAATGGCAGACAAAATACTGCTAAGCATTTTGCCCAGCCTGCTAACGTTTCTGCCAGCTCCCCAACATTAAAAATTGAACATTGTACTCTAAGCTAACATAGTCCCAAAAGCTACCCCAGCCCTGTAAAAATTAACTTAGCACATGTTAATCATGCAATGTCTCACTAGCAAGTCGTAGAAAGTCATTTCTATTTGGTGGTGTTGATTTATAATAAAGTGAAGGACAACCTCAAGGTGTTGAACCTTTCAGATGAGATACTCAGCCCATTGTTGTACTCAAGAAGACCTGTCCTTCACAGCAGAAATTTTAAGGCCACTCACCCTGGTGAAGAGGATTGGCCACCTGCAAAGTAGTGTGCCAGTGCTGTATAAAAAGCACTCATGCGACTGTCACATAAAGGCACTCATGTCAGTGCGACATTAGAAGCACCCAGAACACACTCTCAAGTAGTTGGTGCTAGGAAGGGCATCTGGTCATAGAAACCAAGCCAAATCGGACTGGAACCTGGTGCAGCTCCCCGGTTTACCAGCTCTGGTCAAACTGTCTGACCCATGCCAGCATGGAAGACAGATGTTAAAGTACGATGATGATGATGATGATGATGATGAAGTGAGCAGTTTGAGAGGGAATTAGCCAAAAGCATAATGTGGTGATGAATATGAATTTAAACCACTGGTTTCCATAGCTAGTTGTCTGGCACCAAACAGACTCAGTCATCCATGCTATCAATGTTATGAATGTGTGGGGGTGAGCAATGTCATTTAGTAGTTGATGTAGTAGTATGCATTAAATACTGTATAATATATACATATATACTTACATACATACATACATCTACACACACACACGCACATATATATATACACACACACAGACATATATAGTTGTAGGAAACTGTCAAGAGAGCTGAACAGCAGAAGGTGGTGGTGGTGGTGGGAATAGTAGTAGTTGTATTTGTTGTTGTAGTTAGATAATCAGCAGTTAAGATATCAATACTGATATTCAGAATATCAGTATTAAGAATGTCAACATTGAGGATATCGACATTCTAGATATCCACATTTTCTTTATTGACGTTTAGGATATTGATATTTTGGATGTAGATATTCAAACGATCAGCATTCAATTCATCGACATCCTGTTTATCAACATTCAGGAGGTTCTTCATATTTAGCTGCCAACATCCAGCTCCGGCCTGTCCATATTGGATATCAACATTTAACATTGATGAAATACGTTACATAAGCACAAGGTCTCGTTTTTGAAACGAGATACAGAATGCAGGACATCCAGCTTTTTTCTCAACTGTACTTATATTAAGAATGAAATAAAATACTTATGGCTGAGACTTGCAAACTATACTGTAAGCTCAGCTTCTTGAGAAATTACATCAACTCATCATATGTGTGTGCCACAAGTTATGATAATAGTCTTGGTTTCTCTATGAACTTTGTGAAATACTGATGTATGGTGAAGTGTCAGTGAAGGTGTGGGAAAATGGTTGATAAGTTCACTTTGTAACCATGTAGTTTCTGCTTCCATCCTATATGTGGCCTGATTAATACCTCTTGGCCAATACCTTTTATCCAACTTTGGCCAGACCAAAGTAAAAGTCGGTAGAGAGAAAGTGTATAGACGTTAAATAAACAGAGATCTAGGAAATAAGTAATGATCTGCAATAAATATTGGATACAATGTGATTGGCTGAAAACCTTAAAGGCAATTCCTAAGTCTGACCAAAGTTCAATAAGTGAGAACAGTAAAAGGATAAAAGGATATTAAATCAAATATGTTTCTAAAAGAATAAAAAAAAAGGGATATGAAACTAAATGACAATTGTGTTTAGAATATAACAAATAAAAGTAAACATTGGTGAGTTATATTTAACGTAATTAGAAAGCAGAAGTGAGAACTGCAATTAGAAAATTGCCATAAAATCATAACTGTATCATTAAAGAAATAAAAAAGTGGGAAAATTTACAAGGTTATTATGAATAACTTGGGAAAACATGAAATGTAAGGGAGAAATTTACAAAAAGGAATGATACGAGATAGAAAGTGAAAGTAGAGATAGAGGGAGAAATATTTGATTATTTGAAATTATCTATAAATAGGAAACCAACTGTAAGTGGAGACTGTAAGGGGAAGATTGTTAAAGAATAATTGACTGCTTCTCTACAAAATAAACTTTGCCAATATAAACACTGATATCATTAACATAATTATTAACTGGCAAGCGATAGTTGTCAAATCTCCCTCAAGGAATATCCTACAAAATCCCCATAAACAGACAGATACATTAGAGGATTCAATTCTAGACAAAATGTCAGAAAATATCAAAGGTAGTAGTCATGGCTGGGTTGCTTTTGATCATAGATTTATAGGAGTAGATTTATAGGAGTGGAGCTGAGCCGAGACTAAACAGCAACAACATTGTAAAAATAATCATGATGACAATTATGATGATGATGATGATTTTCATTTATTTGCAGCCAGTGCAACAAATGGAGGACAATCACAAGGAAATGCAGGAAATGCAAGAAATGTGGGGATTTAAATTGATAAATGGGAAAAGAAAAAGGAAAAATATATGAAATATAAGCCCCAAACAGTGAAGTTTAGTTCAGTTGGAAAATGACATCAATCCACTCAGAACTGAGTAGCTCAAACCTGTTCCTGTCTATCAAAGAACCAAATGGGGTTTTGTTATCCATTGCGTCTCCACCAATCCAGCCCATTAGATAGCTTTTATTGCCTCGTGTTTTAGCTCTGACAACATAACCATCATTATCAAGGGCTGTTCTTACTGTTAGCATGTTAACTGTGATACTTTTACTAATTGCTTCTTCTAGATTGCTAACTTGCTCCCCATCTAATTTGTCTCTCTGTATTGTTAGACTTTTGCTAAGTTTCTTTGATCCCAATCTAATCCCTCCGCCACTGGTTGTTGACAATTACCTCCATCAGTTGCTGCTTAAGCATTTGGTAATCAGTACCCTATAGTTGTTGCATGCAAGTAAAGAATTTTAACTTCCAGTAACCAGAATCCTCTCTATGGGTCCTATCTAAGTTGACCAAGATCACAAGATCATAAAATTTGTGGTTTGTGATGCTGTCAAGTTTGAACAATGGCCACCTTAATACAGTTCTATATTTAAGGCATGAGGAATTATTTACATTATTTACATTATTTACATTTGATGGATATTTGTCTTCATCTAGTTTGTTGTTAACACGTTTCAGCTGATATACCCCCAAGCCTACATCAGGTGTCTTAGGGAAATTTCAAACCTGGGTTCTCATTCCTAAGCTATTTTCTGTTGTTGTTGTTGTTACTATTATTATTATTATTATTATTATTATTATTATTATTATTATTATTATTATTATTATTATTATTATCATTATCATTATCATTATTATTATTATTATGTATGTATATGTTTGTGTTTGTTCCCACCACCTGCTTGATAAGTGGTGATAGTTTGTTTACATTCTCATAACTTAACAGTTCAGCAAAGACTAATAAAATAAGTCCCAGAGTTTGAAATAATTACTGGGGCTCAATTGTTCAACTATAAAGCAGTGCCCCAGCATGGCCACATTCAAAACATGTAAAAGATTAAAAGACATTGGAGGAAATACAAACTTGCCAAATATTCTTTTCTACTCTGTTTCTTACAATTATAGTATACTTAGGATAATAACAGTACAATGTGTTGTATCCATGGACATTGAGTAGATCATAGTTCATGTATTCATTTCATCAGGTTGGATCCACCTGTTGTCTATGAATATGTGGATTGTACTGTAATCATCACAGGAATATGGACTATGATCATAAGAAACACGTGATTTGTGGAAACGTTCATAGCAATGCATTGAAATATTTATAAATTTCATCCATAGATTATTATTATTATTATTACTATATATATAGATATATATTCAAACACACATACATATATACATATATTTACATATCTACATATATTTACACATCTATATATTATTTTTGTATTTAGTTCACAAGATTCTTAACATGAACGTCTACGATTTTGTATCTTGGGAAGGTCATTATGTTTATCATTAGCATAATGCTAATTATAAACAAGCGCACATTATTGAATTAATGGTACTCCTGAGATGCATACATTCATACATACATATATAATGTGTATACAAACATACATATATATATTTGTGTGCATATATAATGTGTACATATACATACGTGTGCATGTGTGTGTGTGTACATACATACACCATGCACATTATGTACCTCTCATGAGGTACATACACATATATACAAATAATCATATTTGTAAATGCACAAACTCATAAACACACACACACACACACACACACACATACACATAAATATATAATGTATAAAGTTGTTTATAAATACATATATGTATTATACATTCATACACACATGTGCATATATTTAGACTAACATACATTTTTGAAATATATATATGTACACATATGTTCCAATAAACACACACATACACACATGCACAGATCACAGTGAAGATCTATGAAGACAAGTGAAGTAGATATGTTACTAGTCGTCAGTAATTCCATGGAACCAGAAGCACATGTCCAGAACAAACTAACAAACTGAATTTTCTGTGACTTTAATAATCCTTTCTACTATAGGCACAAGGCCTGCATTGTTGGGGGAGGAGACTGGTCGATTATATCGATCCCAGTGTACTTAATTTATTGACCCTGACCGGTACTTAATTTATTAATCCCGAGAGGATGAAAGATAGAGTTGACCTCAGTGGAATTTGGAACTCAGAACATAAAAACAGATGAAGTTCCTCTCAGCATTTTGCCTGGCACACTAATGATTCTGCCAGCTTTGCCGCCTTTGAGTGACTTTATTAATAATAATGATAATAATAATAATAATAATAATAATAATAATGATATCATCATGAAAGAAAGAAAAAAAGTTGATAAATACGGAGGCCTGAGAATTGAGATTGCCAAGATGTGGCAACTACAAGAGTTGAACATAAAAGTTATCCCTATTGTCATTGGAGCATTGGATTCAACACTACCCAATCTGAAAAGATATCTGCAAATCTTAGAGATACCCTACAATCTAGATGTATTGCAAAAGTCATCATTACTTGGAACTGCAAGCATATTGCGTAAAGTACTGTCTGTCTGAGGTCCTTGTTGTGACTTGACAAACAGTACAAATCCCCCACTAGATACAATATCTTCAGTCAACAACCCCACAATACTATATACTGTGCAACATCTATAATAATAATAATAATAATAATAATAATAATAATTTTGGCACAAGGCCAGCAAGTTTAGGGGTTGGAGTAAGTCGATTACATTGACCCCAGGGCTCAGCTGGTACTTATTTCAATGACCCTGAAAGGATGAAAGGCACAGTCCACCTTGGCAGAATTTTAACTCAGATGCACTGCTAACAACTACTTTACCCAGTGTGCTAACGATTCTGCCGGCTCATCATCTTAATAATAACAATAATGATAATAATAATAATAATAATAATAATAATAATAATAATAATAACAATAATAACAACAATAATAATTATAATAATGATAATAATAATAATAATGATAATAATAATAATCCTTTGTACTATATGCGCAGGGCTGGAAATTTTGTGGGAGAGGACTTGTCAATTGCATTGACCGCAGTGTTTCACTGGTAATTAATTTATCAACCCCTGAAAGGATGAAAGGCAAAGTTGACCTCAGTGGAAATTGAACTCAGAACATAGTGGCAGATGAAATACCGCTAAGCATTTTGCCCAGCTTGCTAACGATTCTGCCAGCTCACTGCCTTAATGATGATAATAATAATAACAATAATAATAATAATAATAATTTCGTTTATTTGCCACAAGGACAAAGGATGAAGGGGACAATACAAAGACAGACATAAAGTGTGGGAGTTTACATATGATGGAAAAGAAGGGACATACACTGGAAAAAAAAGGATAAATACATAACATACAAAGGTTCAAAAAACAAAGTGGGAATGATAGAGATGTAGACCTCCTGATACAGGAGGATCTCTAGGGATAATTGAGGAACCCCACTGTCTGAGAATTCCCTGACCACCAAGAGAAAGTGCCCTCTCCAGTTCCTTCCCTCCGACTCACAGGTCTACACTCAGAGAGGCACCATCCGCTCTGGCCATTTTTGCAACTTTCACCCACCTTTCAATAAATTCACTTGAGGACAGCACTTCCCTCCCCATGCATGTAATAATAATAATAATAATAATAATAATATTAATAATAATAATAATAATAATAATAATAATGGTTTCAAATTTTGCCACAAGGCCAGCAATTTCGAGGTAGTGGGTGAGTCAGTTACATTGAACTCGGTGTTCAACTGGAACTTATTTTATCAACCCCGAAATGATTAAAAGGCAAAGAATTTGGGTATTAACCCTTTCTTTACCAGCCTGGCTGAAACTGCCTCTGGCTCTGTAGTACAAATGTCTTGTTTTCATAAGTTTTGAATTAAAATCTTCCACCAAACCTGAGTCACAATTTATGTTCCTAACACAAGCTTAATGATAGCTAAGTTATTTTACTAAATTCTTTGTTATATTTAACTGGTTTTCTTCAAGTCTTAGCTTGTTTTAAAACTTCTTGGGTATACATATAGAATTTATAATGTTCATTTTCTTTTTCTTTGTGTGTATGTAAGTATGTACATGCACACACACACACATTTATGTTTATGTGTGTGTGTGTGTGTGTGTGTGTGTGTGTGCTTCTGTATGTGTATGTATATGTAAAAATACAGACTGGATGTAACTTTGAAGTTTCACCAAGAACTGCTTTCCGTACTCTCTGACAAGCAATTCCCAGTGAGACTTCGAAGTGACAGTCATTCTCTATATTTGAGTAAATAAGGTTTGTAAAGGTTCCCTATCTGTAATCAATTCATGTTTTAATGAATATTATCAGCTACTTTTAATTAGCTTCAAAAACAATTTCTAATATACTTAAAAACACATACACACTCACTCATACACACACACATGCATACACATACATGCACACACACATACATACACACAAATATGAGTGTGTGTGTGTGTGTGTGTTGTGGGTCTTTGTTTTTATATGTTCTAAGATTATACGTACAGAAAAACGTGTGTACATATATATATAATATATATAGATGTGTGTGTGTGTATGTTTTTCAGAGAGAGAGAGAAAGAGTGAATTAAAGAGAGAGAGAGGCAGGGAACGAGAAACAATTAAACAGATAGACAGATAGATAGATAAAGAGATAACAGCAGACAGGCAGACAAACAGATAGATAGATAGATAGATAGATAGATAGAGAGAGAGAGAGAGAGAGAGAGAAATAGGTATGTA
>NC_068992.1:294405-295049 GCF_001194135.2 Octopus bimaculoides
GCTATGAGTCTTTGTGTGTGTGTGTTGTTGTTGCTGTAGTTGTGTATGTGTGCATTTGTTTGTGTGTGTAGTTATGTGTGTCTGTGTTTCAGTGTATGTTGCTGTATATATGTACATATGCATGTGTGTGTGTGTCTATATGTCACTGTAATATGTGCATTTGTATGTGAGCATGTGTGAGTGTGTGTCTGTGTGTGTCAGTGTATGTTGCTGTATATATGTACATTTGCATGTGTGTGTGTGTGAGTGCTGTTGTTGTTGTGCATGTGTGCATTTGTTTGTGTGTGTAGTTGTGTGTGTGTGTGTCTATATGTTGTTGTATATATGTGCATTTCTATGTATGTGTAATTGCATGCATATAAGCGTGTGTGGGTGTGTGTGTGTCTGTGTATGTTGTTGTATATATGTACATTTGCACGCGCACGTGTGTGGGTGTATGTGTGCATGTGTGTGCATATACACATAGCTGTCTATACATGTGTGTAGCTGTATATGTATGCAGTTGTTTACGTGTGTGTGTAATTGTGTATGTGTCTTACTGTGTATGGATGTGTGCATGAATGTGAATGAGTGTGTATGTGTGTGTCTATGTATATTACTATATATATATATATATATATATATATATATATATATATGTGTGT
>NC_068992.1:295059-295513 GCF_001194135.2 Octopus bimaculoides
TATATATGTGTGTGTGTGTGTGTGTGTGTGTGTGTGTGTGTGTGTACATGTCTATGTGCGTGCATGTGTGTGCCTGCATGTGTATCTGTCTGTATGCATAGCTGTGTGTGTGTGATTGTATGCATGAATGTGTGTATGTGTGTGTAACAAACTATGCCTATAATTTTGTGTGTGTGTAACTCACTGTGTACACCTGTGCACGCTTGTAATTGTCTATGTATGCAGTAGTACATATATTAGTATGCCAGCTTCTCTATGTCTATGTAGCCGTGTGTGTGTGTGTGTGCATGTGTGAGTGTTAGTAGTATGCAGTTATGTGTGTATGCGTATATACATATATTGCTGTATATATGTATGTGTTATGTGTAACTGTTTTCCTGTTTAGCTAACATGTGTGTGAAACTATGTGTATGTTTAAAATTAGTTGTATATATATATATATATATATATATAT
>NC_068992.1:298830-306837 GCF_001194135.2 Octopus bimaculoides
ATGATGATGATGAGGGTGATGATGATGATGATGATGATGATGAGTTGAGTGGGATTTCAAGGTTCACCTCTGACAGCTTCTTCAATGCTTGAATAAGCTGCGTGTTTTTTAGTCCAGTTATTAGATATGTTAGAATTATTAATGAACTTGGCATATATTTTGGAAAGAATTAAAAGATTAATGATGCTTATGGAAAAAAAAAATGTTTCTGTTAGGAAAATGTAACTTTAGATGTTCCAATTGTTGCTTAGGGAAACAGTGAAATCTGAGAAAATTTTGAATAATTTCTAATTTACATCATTTACATTTGACGGATATTTGTCCTCATCTTGTTTGTTGTTAACATAACATTTTGGCTGATATACCCTCCAGCCTTCATCAGGTATCTTAGGGAAATTTCGAACCTAGGTTCTCATTCCTAAGGTATTTTTCGATGATGTTGTTGTTATTATTATTATTATTATTATCATTATTCAGGTCACTATGCCATATGCCCGTGGGTATATGGCATAGTGGTTAAGAGCATGGGCTACCCCAAGGGTACTCTTAAGTGGGCCAGTTTTGCGACACTGGCACTGGCTACAGTTATGATTTCACTTGGCTTGCTGGATCTTCTCAAGCACATCTCTAAGGGTCTTGGTTGTTTGTCATTGCCTCTGTAAGGCCTAACGCTCAAAGGTCATACTTCACCATCTCATCCCAGGTCTTCCTCTTCCACAGGTTACCAACACTGTTAGGATATGACACTTCTTCACACAGCTGTCCTCATCCACACACAATTCATGACCATACCAGCGCAGTCGTCTCTCTTGCATACCACATCTGATGCTTCTTAGGTCCAACTTTTCTCTCAGGGCACTTACACTCTGTCATGTATGTACAGACAATTACACACCCAGCAGAGAATACTAGCTTCATTTTTTTCAATCCAACATGTCTTCAAGCAGTTACAGCCAATGTTTCACTGCTGTGTAGCATGGCTGTTTGCACCACTACTATGGCAATCTGTTAATAAACCCGTTCCTATTTAGTATGTGTGAGACATTTCTTTTGTGGTTCAGTTTATATTTCTATAATTAAGGTTTATATTTAACCGTTTTGATACCAATCTACCTGAAACCGCCTCTGGCTTTGTAATACAAACACCTTGTTTTCAAATTTCTGAATTAAAATTTTCCACTAAACCTTAGTCACAATTTATGTTCCTAACACTAACTTAATGATAAAGTTATTTTACTAAATTCTTTGTTTTATTTAAAAGTAATTGAAAGAAACACAGAGCATCTCAACAGGAATATGGTAACAAAAGGGTTAATAGATATTGGTCTGTATTGGTTTATTCCCATGTCATGTAGTTTTAAAATGATTGAAGCCTAATAGTTAAAGTGATACGTTATTTCATTAGATTACATTTGGTTTATATTAATTACATTTCTATATTTGAAGTATGTTTTACAGGTTGTTTGATAGCAATGTTCCTTAATCTATGTTTACAGTTCTAGGTTGATTGTTCCTTATATTATTTTCTGTTTTGTGTACTTGTAACACGTGTTTAGGATTATTTTTTAATAACTTCTGTTCAATATATTCAATTTGCATGTTTGTCTCTTTTAATGTCTTCTGGGTTTTTAAGTTCTACAGTTCTTAGAGTAGAATGTCCATTTTGAGATTTCACTGTTTCCAAAAATTTATTTTAAAATTTCTATGATTCATGCTATATGATAATTTAAGAGATGTGACACGAAGTCGATGTAGACATAATGAACACACCCCACTAATGTTATATCATTACTGAAATACATTGCTTGGTTATTATTTTATTGAAAGACAAAATACAGACTCAACCTCTGAAGGATTTCAAATGAGGACATAAAAAGATATATTTAATTTGTCTGTCTTTACAAATTTTAATAAAAACATTTTTAGTTTATTCACTAATTGGCACTTTGTATAAAAACTCCCCATTCTCATCATAATATGCATTATCCTTTTTGTATAGAGTTCCCTTTGATCCTTTAACATGTTCAGGTATATTTACATAATCTTCAACAGTAAAACCAGAAAAATCAGGCATTCTCTCAGGACTATCTGCAACAGGTAGAGCACTGGATGTTGACTTAGAGAGTAATTCCTCCAACAGTGAATCACTATTCTGTTCTGAATGTTGTTCATTTTTGTAATTAGTTTCTGTCAGTGATGATGTTTTAATATTCTTTACCTTTTCAGTGCCAATTAACTGATAGGCCTCCAAGTAAGTGAGATCGGACAAACTAATGTTGCCACTCTTTATTTTTCTCTGTATTTTTCTTGGAACATTTTTCAGGTGTTCTTCTGTTATTTGATTAGGAAGATTTTCTGAAGGTTCTAAGTGAGAATTTCTTGCTTGAACATCAGTTTCTTTCATTTCATAATCAATAGATGACCAATCTAGCTTTGACTCGTTACACTCTTCATTAGGTATCTTGGCACTTGTATCTTGCTCAGTTGGCATCAGCTTAACCAAAGTTTGTTTGTTGCTGCTATTACAAACATAATTTTGCTTTTCAGAAAATCTTTCATAATTTTGTAAAATGCTTTCAAATCTACCCATTTTCTTTTCAGAATTTTCTGCTGATATATGCATTTCAGAAGGCAATTTGGGAGCTTCCATTAATCCTCCAGCATTTTTCAGTAATTCCAATTTACCTGATTCTATCAAATGTTTGAATTCAGGACTAACGACTCTTTTATTTAACGACAGTTCTTCCTTCAGCTTTTTCCACTTCTTTTTGACATTGGAATCATGTTTTAAAATTTCCTCAGATTTCATCACATAAGTAGAGGACAGTAATTTAATTAAACCACTTTTACTAATAGGAAAGCTCTGAGACAGTCTTTCAAGAGTCCATTCTTCAGGATATTCAGCATTTAAGAAACGGATTTGTTCTTTGGCCCTCCATGTTAGGAAGTTTACTTCTTGAGGACTTTTGAAGTATTTGCGTTGCATGATCTTTAGTTTTACCTTCTTTTTCTCCTGTTCAATTATCCTGCAAGTAAGACAAAGAAAAATTTTTAATTTCTCAAATAAGATTCCATTTTTACAGTTTTATATATTAAAAAAAATATTTAAAAAAAAACTTTACGGTATTTACTTCCAATAATGTCTTAACTTAATACTTTATTTATCATTGCGTTCTGGAAGTACACATCATCATTTAATGCCCATCTTCCATGCTGGTATGGGTTGGACAGTATAACAGGAGCTGGTAAGCCACAAGACTGTACCTAGCCCCACTGTCTGTTTCGGTATGTTTTCA
Source organism: Octopus bimaculoides (assembly GCF_001194135.2). Taxonomy (NCBI): domain Eukaryota; kingdom Metazoa; phylum Mollusca; class Cephalopoda; order Octopoda; family Octopodidae; genus Octopus; species Octopus bimaculoides. Next base: position 302,127 of record NC_068992.1, read on the forward strand.
CAGCTGGATGCCCTTCCTAATGTCAACCACTTTACAGAGTGGACTACATGTTTTTTTATATGGCACCAGCACCGGCAAGGTCTGTTTTGGTATAGCTTTTACAGCTGGATGCCCTTCCAAACACCAACCACATTACAGAGTGGATTGGATGTGTTTTATGGGGCAACAGCAGCACTGTCAAGGTCACCAAGTGATTTGTAAGACAAAATCTTACAAACTCCGATATAGTTAGACTCTGCATTATCTGGAGCATATTTGTAAATAATTTCATTAAAAATATCCATTTCTCTGGAAGTTATAAGGAAACAAGATCGGCGGGACACACACACACTTGTGTAGGTATGTCCACAAACCTACGAATTCTAATAATTAACCTTATTGTCGTTAATTTCATGCGCAATAAAGTTGGTAGAAGTTTAAAGACAATCGTCCTACTTATAAAGATGAACAATAAACAGAACTAAACATACCTTTCAACATAATCAGAATATGACTTGATTCAGAGTTGATTTAACAACATACAGCCAAAATAATTTTTAAAAAAACATTATATGGTGGAGGTAAAGAATACGCACACCACCCGTTTTGGACGAAACCCTAATCCTGACCCCTAACCACCGGGTGTACGTATTCTTTACTTTCACCGTTTATATTTAAGAAAGTAATATAAGCATTTTTTTTTCTTTTGCTTGTTTTCATGAAACTTGCGGTTAAACGTTGTCATAATTTACCTCCCTAAACCCAACAGACAAAATGGGAAAGGCGTTACCCCAGATGATGATCAGGGAGATGCAATGAAGCAGTCTGACTCGTGGGACTCGCACTTGCGGACGGGCGCAGGGATATGGTCTGCTAGTCAAGGACGACGGAGGTCTCCAGTACGCTCGACCATAAGCTTATAGACCTTCAAATAAACGTATCACACACTATTGCAGTTTCCGAAAATCAAATGCATAACCCTAACCTTTTAAGATCCAATTTCGACCGAAGTTTGTTGTCGGGGCTGTTATAATAATCATCGAAACATTCATCCAGGTCATTGTCAGGGTCCATCAATGTCATTTCCTCTTTTTCTGTTGGTAATTCAAGAGGGTTTGGTTGCAATCGCTGTTTCCTTGCATAACCACGATTGCAAATAATAACTTTTGGCTGAACAGGAAAAACATATTTTGCTGACAAGACCCGACGAGACACAAAACACAGACACTTGGCCATGTTTAATGAACGAACACCGCCGGTGTTGATGGAACATTAGTTCCTGGTTAATAATTTACTACAGATGTTGCACCATACGATTGTGACACAAGATGGATCTCTCAATCATATTGTTGAACATAACAGATTTAAAATAATTCCCAGGGAGTTGAACAAACAACTTAGTTTCGATTTTTCCGTCCCAGTCATTTCTCTTATGCGTCTTCTATTCTTTGCTAAGGCATGTTATCTTACACAGTCTTATCACCCTTTACCTTTCGAAGTCGTAGCCACATGTAAGAAATCAATACTTTATGTCACAATAGAGTTATAAACTCTTTCGACCTCATCATCATCCGTCCGTTTTCCATGCTGGCTTTGATTGGACAGTTTGACAGGAGCTTTAATTCTTTATTGCCTGCCAGAGGCCAACACAGAAGGGGACAATACAAATAACTGGGGGGTCGCGGTATGATTAAAACATAGAGATGACAATATAATAAAAATTTATGAATAACACGAATGAAATACAATACTTCTATGGCTTACATTCAAGAAGGTTCACTTATTCTCAACTCTCGCACCATATCCTTCCATCTTTTTCCACATATATCACGCGACAGGCACCTCTTCTCCAGTCTTATTTTCCTTTTTAAGATGAAAAAAAAAAAAAAAAACTCACTGGAGCAAGACCGGAGACGAAGTTGTCTGTCGCTACTCCTTTCATTCGTGTTTTTCAAACTATCCCTTTCGCTATAGCAACCACAGTGAGAAAAAAAAACCTTTCCTTCTCGGTTAAAGGAGGAAGGTAGAACAATTTTAATGATTGACTCGGAGGACAGTTGTATTCCTCCTAGACATGACAGCAACTGTTCGGCATAAACCCACATTTCCGAAATTCTAGGACACTGCACAATCGCGTGCAGAACGGTTTCGTCGTTCTGCTTGCACCTTGGGCACGTGGGCAGGCAAGAAGCACCATGCCTTGCGACTTTATCGCGAAGTTTAATAGGAGCTTGCATGCAACAAAGGATGTCTCAAAGAAATGTAGACATACATTAACAGCTCACTTAATTCTCATTTCTTTGGGGATTTAACTCATTAAAAGTAATGAGGGGCGCTCACGCATCGGACAAAATGCAGACGATATGCATATGAAAGAGTAACGTTGTGAAACTGCTGGAAATAAAATAATAATGTTATTATATTTGGTGTCGGCTCGGCTAGAAAGAGTGTTGTCCGGGCAACACCCCTGCATCCGCCACTATACACACACACACTCTCTCTTTCTCTCCCCCCTCGCTGGGTTTCTGTTCTGTTGTAGGGTAGCAAATTTCTCTCAAAGAATAAATCACTTCAAAGCTGGTGCTCTGCTATGAGACCTATAGCGCCCCCTCAGCTAATTAAATAAAAAATAAAAAAAGGGATGTAGCTTGAGTGACCTTCCGTAGAACATTCTGCATCAGTCCATGAATTTCTGTATGACGTGGAAGTGAGTGAGCTTTGGATGAAAATCGTTGAGTGTATGTAGGTTGTTCTTACAACCGTCCCCCGGTTATAAGATGTATTGTTTTTATTTCAAGGTATTGTATACAATGTCTCATATATAACATTGAGAAACTATTATCTGTAAAGTTGCAGCATACACCACAATAAATAAAACCATTACTGTTCCTGTTTAAGCATTTTCTTCGAGTTGTTTTGTTCTGTTGAACTTTGAGAAGTTTTCACCTAGAAGATGAATATGTTATAGTGATCCTGCCAAAGTTTCCTTCAAAGCTAAATTAGTGGTTGGCATGCCAGAGGTGTCTACTGGAGTAGACAACGCAAAGTCTGATTCGCTAAAGACCGAACACAGAAGCACGTAGTTAGAAATCGAACTTTTTAACCATATATCCATGTGCCTCTTTTTCTGTGAATGTCTTTCGTTTCCTTGCCTTTTTTCTTCTTCTGTAGAATGTGAAACTCTTTGAGGCAGCTGCTATACTCCATTCACTGGAACTCTGGATTCAAAACTAGCCATATAACATTTCTCTGATACGAAAATAAGGATTATGGCGGCGACCTGGCAGAAACGTTAGCACGCCGGACGAAGTGCTTAACGGTATTTCGCCCATCGCTACGTTCTGATTTCAAATTCCGCCGAGGTCGACTTGACCTTTTATTCTTTCGGAGTCGATAAATTAAGTACCAGTTGCGTACTGGGGATCGATCAAATCGACTGCCCCTTCCCCAAAATGTCAGATCTTGTGCCTTGAGTAGAAAGAATATGAAAATAACGATGTTATGCAGCATGTTAAGAGTTGTACAGTAGCAGAATAATATTATGGATAGATTAAGTCTTTGATTTCAATTCATAGTTAAGTTTATTTATTTATTTTTATGTAAAGTGACAAATAAAGATCACAACTCTCAGGATAGAATCTGGGACAAATTTATAAGAAGGGCTACAGCTTTCAGAAAGTTTGTCTCCTAAGGCAATACTACATATGTGAACTTTTTACTCTATCCAAAGAGTCAAATATTTCCAACGAAATTCGGTTTGCGACAAAACAATATATTTATTGGTTCTCCATAAACTTTCGACCATCTTAGTTCTTAAAATATCCATGGGATGTCCAAGAATGCTGCTGAATAATCTCGTCTTCAGCTAAAGTGTAAATAATACAAGGGAAGAAACTATGCAATCTGAATTTGTTCTTCTGCACCGAATTTTCTCCCTTGTAAAATATTACTTGTTCAGCAACTTTTATATATCTTTGAATATATATATATATATATATATATATATTCAACCGCATGTGTAGGTTATGTCATGTTTCTGTTGAAGACATCACACATGTGATCAGCAGCTGTCCTAAAATGTCACGGTACTACCTCTCTGTGCAGTACGATGTCGCTAAAACAATTTACAATGCCATCCGAAAAACATGATTGTTCTGAAATAAACTTAGAAAATCCCTCTGTTATGGAATACATTTATAAACACCAACTCAAGGAATACTGGTGGAATATTCCCATCAAAACTTCTGTCAAATGTAAACATAATAATCCGGATATTGTCGTTTGGGACAGAGGGGCAAAGGTATGTACTATCATAGAGGTCAGCTGCCTTGTAGACATAAATATCTCTTTGGAAATCAAAGACAAAGAGAATATCAGTGGACAACTACTTCGAAAGCTTCAGCTTCTATATCCAAACAATGAATTCATATTCATACCAATAATAATTGGAGCACTAGGTTTTGATAGTAAATGCTTAAAGGAGACTCTGGATAAACTGGGATTTTCAGAAAGAGAAATTGACTTTCTGATTCGTACATTACAAGTTCAATTTGTGAGTGGAACAGTAAAAATATGCAAGACTTTTCTCAAGTTCCAAATGTGAATTTGTGTTAAGTATATCCCAAAGATGGAGCCTTGTATCTTTGTTGGAAACCGGATCCCTCTTCAGTGGAAGATTTATAATAATTGAAAAATAGAAGAGACGTACATACAACAGTTTTTCATATTTTAA
>NC_068992.1:307435-323582 GCF_001194135.2 Octopus bimaculoides
CGTAATTCGCAAAAATACTCTGAAAATCATAAGAGATAAAGAAGTTATGAAGGGTAAAATGGGATGCTTAAACCAGAATTCCGCCACATTACCAATGTAACCTTCTCTTAAAACAAAACGAAAGAAAAACTTATCGCTGAATTTTTAGCTTGTTTTTAATTTCATTTCTAGTGGAGAGGATATGTTGTTGTTCGTCTGAAGTCCTACATCTATCATACTGGTCGATATAATTTATACTCCCAACAACAACAAGTTGTCTGCATTAAAAATGGCTGTTTTAAGTGTTTACATTATTAACAAGGCTGGCGGACTTATTTATCAATTTGATCAAAATTCAAACAGACCCGAAATAGAAAAAACGTTTGGTTATCCTTTAGATATCATTCTGAAAGTTCACGATGATAAAGTAGTTGTTTCTTTTGGAGAACGAGACGGCGTTAAAGGTTTGTAGGACTCTTTCTTTCTCTCTTTCTCTAACCCAAACCTTGTGAAGTGGGTGTCTTCTATCTCTTTTAATCTTCATTCATATTTATTGATATTCCAACCGTCGAAACTTAAATTTTAATTCAGACTAAACCGTACACACATTCTCTCTGTCTTTTTTTTATATTTATTTTCTCCAGTTGCTCCTAAAATGTACCTGAAATTACAAACGGGAGCGAAAATACTCTCTTTATATACTTAATTGTCCGAAACTTTGAAGTCATTGCCAAGAATATTCTTGTGGAGGAATAATATAATATATATAATCGAGTAATCTGAGTTTTTTCAACTCCGTCGGTATTCAGTGTTATACCTTTTCGTTTTTATTTCTGATATAAAGCAGAGACTTCGGATAGCAATATAGTAGCTTTGAAGATACATACATACATACATATATTTATATATATAAAACAATCTGTTATAATATTATGGATAAAAGCTACGGTTACTTTTAAAGTTCGCTTCTTCCCTGAGAAATATTTCCATTGTTATTTTAAGGATGGATCCGAGAGTAGTTTCTGGTCGAATTTGTGAAAATGATAATAATCTTCGAATTTGCTCCGAATAAAATGTTGTGACAAGAAACAATTGCCAAGAATCAAATTGTTTTATTTGAGCGACTTGCAGAAGGTGCTGCACCTTAATAAATACTGAAAACCACGAAGAGAAAATGTTTGTGATAAAGTCATTTTATGCTCTGAATCGAAACCACAATTCTACCGTCTCACTGCGAAACTTAGGTGCATTATATTCAAAATATGTTCTTAACATTTGGAGCTCGAGTTTCAAATGACTCAACTCAAAGATCCCAGTTTCTGCCCAGAAGAAGATGATGATGATGTTGGTAGTGATAAAACCTCATCAGATCCTGTCAAACTATTCAACCCATACAAGCATGAAACACAGATGTTAAATGATGATGATGATGATGATATATATATATATATATATATATAAATATACAGGGATTAGCAATTGAGTTGCTTCTCCAACATACTGAAAATTTAGAAATAGCAGTCAAAGAACTACTGATTCCAAACTACAAATTTTCTCTAAAGTGGATGGCGATATTTATGGCACACATAGAACAAAAAACCGGAGGGAAAAGCGTAAACAAGCCAAGCCTTTAGTTAATTGGATACGAATCGTTTCATGGTTAAGTGAATGGAAATTTCACTATTCCAATCTTCAGCCTCAATATTCTGATAAATTTGAAAGTGTCTCTAAAAAAATTCACGGTAATCTTTGGCCATGCGACTTTAGAGAAAATTTGTAGTTTGGAATCAGTAGTTCTTTGACTGCTATTTCTAAATTTTCAGTATGTTGGAGAAGCAACTCAATTGCTAATCCCTGTATATTTATAATGATAAATAGTCTTACCGATAAAGGTTTTTTTCATACTGAACTACTTGGCAGAATTGTTAATTATTAATTCTATTATTAATTGACGATTCTCTGCCCTTATTCTTGTATATATATATATATATATATATATATATATATATATATATACCCACAAGTAAACTTTAGGTTCACTGTCCCATTGATGATTATTGCAGTGGTGTACTAATGATGTGCGGATGGTAGCAGTCCATCATTGATCCAGTTACTGAAGAAGAGATCATAGTTCTGCCACTTCAGTTTCTTTATTGCTCAACAATGATTTGGAAAATACTGGGAAATTCAGTATTTTAAAACACCAGTGGATGAAATTGTTGTTGTTGTCTCCAGTTCAGGTGCCTTATGGTAGGCTTTGGTTGAAAGCTGACAGTTGGCCATTTATAATAAATGTTGATATGCTCTTACTCGTGCTTCAAATACTGAGGTTAAGAATTTGGTATTGTAAAAGTAGAACCAATTTGATGCAAATAAATTTTAACAGATAAAATTAATGTTTATGTATTGAAAATTTAGAAAATTTATTTATTGCATATATAACACATATGTATATGAAATCGTGTTTGGTCACTTCAAACGGACTTTTGTGGCCATGGTGGTGGAAAATTTTAGTAGTAATAAGCTGGCAGACTTTGGCCGATGAGAAACAAGCACTTATTTGGTGCTAATTTCGAAACCAGGTTCCAAGTTGACCAGTATTGCTTGTGCCGACCTAGCAGAGGTAAGACATTTTTAATGTTCATTGGAATTCTTTCCTACCATGCCTGTATTAAATTTATGACTATTCAGTGGTACAGAAGTATTTTTGACTTCTATTTTTAGCCATGTAGGTGCTCATGTGGTGCCTTCGTGTATATATATATATATAAGTGTATCCTGTATGCATATATTTTATTAATTTGCCTGTGCTTGCCACATGTAATGGTATTTTAATAATAACATCCCTTCTTATATTTATGTATATGATACATATATAATCCAAAACCACATTGGAATATAAACATTGGAATGACCAGAATAATTAGGAAAGTATTAGATAGCTGAAAAGAATAGATAGCATGGTACTGTAGGATGCAGGTAGCAAGGCCGCTATGCATGCAAGACTCCAGGAGCTCCAGCAAAACCTGTGATAAAGAGAAATAATGATGATGATAAGACACACACATAGAAAAGAAGAATGTCTACCTTATATTTTTGACTTATTGTTTTATTGTTCATAAAATGGCTATTTGTACAATTCAATTTTTCTCTTTGTTCAGTTGGACATACTGTACTTAGTATTAATGGAATTACCGCTGAAGGTCGATACCTCAAGGATGGCCGTGACATTCTGGAACTTTTGGCCTGTGAAGAAAATTACCCAATCAACATAAAATTTGGTCGGCCAAAATTAACAACAAATGAAAGAATTATGCTTGCCAGTATGTTTCACTCGTAAGTTGAACTTCTTCGTCCTCCACATAGTTTTATTCCATTTGTAGTTATTGATTCACGATCCAATGTTTGCTGCAGTGTTTTTGAAGTTGATGAAATGTAAATTTTCCTCTGGATCACAGATTTACCTGTCACTGATGGACAAAATCACTGTGTAACAAAATTAAAAAAGTTTTTTTTTGTCTTTGGTCAGTAAGTGTTATTTCCTGTTTGCTTCTTCTGTCTAGAAATAAAAAGAAATGACTTCTATTCCCTTCACACTTTGCTTTTGTCACCTGGGCATCAATGTTAAAACTAAGCGATTTTCCATTACATTTCAGACAGTACTCAGTTGCTGAAGCAGAAATATTCTTTTCTACGCTTGGCACAAGGCCCAAAATTTTGGGGGAGGCAGCCAGTCAATTAGATCAACCCCAGTACGAAACTGGTATTTAATTTATCACCCCCCCCCACCAGTAAAGATGAAAGGTGAAGCCAACCTCGGTGGAATTTGAACTCAGAACGTAAAGACAGGTGAAATTCCGCTAACCATTTTGCCCAGCGTCCTAACATTTCTTTCCACCTTAACTAATAGATATATTCTTTTCTACTCTAGGCACAAGGCCCAAAATTTTGAGGGAGGGGGCTAGTAGATTAGATCAATCTCAGTATGCAACTGGTACTTAATTTATCAACCCCGAAAAGATGAAAGGCAAAGTCGACCTCGGTGGAATTTGAACTCAGTGGAATTTGACAGGCAAAATTCCTCTAAGCATTTCGCCCAGCATGCTAATGTTTCTGCCAGCTCGTTGCCTTGGTAAATCAGAAATATTGTTAGAGCAGATATTCTACTCAATACCACATTTGTTTGTCAGTCGCTTGACTTTAAACCAGTTGAGCATGCCCCTTAGTGGCTGACAATATGTGCATCTATGTCATTTTATGTCTACCCAACACATTTCAGCACAGAAACTGGACATTAAATGAGGATGTATATTATCTTTCATTATTCAGCATCTGTCATCAACTCTACTCAAGAAGACCTCTATCATAAAATGAGGTTCTTGACAGGGAAACTCTTATGTTCACATTAGATTTCTAAAGTAAAAAGGTTGAGCAGCCATTTTAAAACTTCATTGTTTAATCAATTTTGTCATTTCTCTGTAGATTATACACCATCAGCTGCCAACTTTCTCCTGAGCCACGTTCTTCTGGAATCGACCTGATAGAGACAGATACATTCAAATTACATTGTTTTCAAAGTATGACAGGTAAGGCAAAAACTGATTGACTTGTTCAAGGTTTACTTTCTGCATTTTTGTCAAAGAGCCAACAGTTCCTATTAATTTAAATGTTCAAGACTATTGGTCTTAGTTTTACATATTCTTCTGTTAAAGACTAGTTTTCAGTTGATCCAGTCATTTAAAATTTTTAAATTGCTTTGTGCCTAAACACACACGTATTCCTCTAGATTGGATTTGAACCCAGAAGCTCCAGTTTTGTTTTGGTGGAAAATGTATAAAGCTAAGACAACTATAAATGATTGGAGATTAGACAGACCGAAACAAGAGTGTAAAGAAATATATTTTATAGGAAGTCAATAGAATCTTTTCTATTCTAGGCACAAGGCCTGAAATTTTGGGGGAGGGGGTTAGTTGATTAGACCAAGTCCAGTATGCAACTGGTACTTAATTTATCGACCCCGAAAGGATGAAAGGCAAAGTTGACCTCGGCGGAATTTGAACTCAGAACATAAAGATGGAAGTCAATAGAATAGAAAATCTCAAATTTTTTTTTTAGTTACTTCATCTCAAATATTTAGAGATACATCAATTAGTGGTTTCTTAATCCATTACTAGCACAGGCTCTCAGAAATTCTGGGTTGGTGTCTTTTGCACTAGAAGACTACTGGGGGTGAGGTACCCTTAGCTTTTATTAAAGCATGTCTCTAGAATCTGCTTCAAACTCAGGCTACGTCTGCTCTGATAACTGTCAGTGACTTGATCAGTGAATCCTCTGTGATGGACAACAATTGGACAGCAAGATGAGCTGCAACAGATTGCACTATCCCAGAGTGTGTGTGCATGTGACTGGGGACCACATGTGAACTTGTATTCTCATTGAAACTCCAAAAATGAACTCTGTACTTCAACAGCAAATGGCACAGAGCTTCGGATGTGGTCAGCGTCCTTGAGAGACATGGTGAACTCATTGGGCAGAGCTGGCTCAACCCACCCAGGGTGAATGCTGTTGTAAGCATAAATAGTAAGTACTCCATTACTAGTGCAGGTCATCAGTGATGCTGACGCCTATCAGTTATAGCAATGTTAAGAGTTCAAGTTGCATGCCGTCTCTGGCGGCGGCGGCGGCAGCATTTGCCGTTGACAACGACAATGACTACCACCATTGTATGTCTGTTATTTAAGGAGAGATGGGCATGACTCTATGGGAAGATATTTCTGAGGTTTCTGTTCATAGAGTCAGTGTAGCTTTAGTGTGAGGTACATCAGTTGAATGTGGATGATGCCTGCATGCAGGATGCTAGGGAGGAGCGAAGGTTAGTATCATTTGTTTAGGGGTCGGGGGTTGTTTTGGCAAGTTACGACAAGTCAGTCATTAATGTATAGAAGGAAGAGTGTCGAAGACAAAACAAACAATGTGATATGACAAAGTGTTGGGCAGCAAGTACTTCATCCACAATAGCATGGTCTAACAGGAAGAGAGACAGATGGAACTCACAGGCAGGCATCCACCATTGTCATCATCATCATCTCTACAAGAGATTGATGATGACTGAGAAGAGAACTATAGTTATAATTGTTGAATGTATTTTTTGTCATTTCAGGCCTCAAGTTTCTAGCACTCACAGATCTGCGACAAATTGGTGTGGAACAGCTTCTTAGGAAAATGTATGAAGTTTACTCTGACTACGCATTAAAGAATCCATTTTACTCGTTGGACATGCCCATCAGGTGAGGGAGATGTTTTTCTTAACGCAATGGAGATGTTTTCCAGTGTTTGGTTGTTTAGTATATTCTATGAAGATGTCTCTTCTTTATTACCAAGTCTTATCTTTCTCACTTTGGGAAGATGAAAGACGAAGTTGACTCTACTGTTACAAAGAGCATAGAAAGAAGTGGTATCACATTACTTGCAACTCTTCCACAACTTTCTGTGGGGAAAGGTTCTCATTAACATGAGTTCATTTAGAAAATTACTATTTTTAAATCTCACAACGTGAGATACTCAGCAACAGTACTTTGTTGTAAAGATTATTTGCCAACATAACATGGCAGTCCTGGTTTAGGATGAATGTTGCTGTAATTTAGCCCCAGGAGACATAGTCTCCAGCTGGCTGTACGACACGACCTGTGTCCTTATATTTTCAAACAAGGGAATCTAGCTGATGAAGGGAGATAATCCAGAAATCGTGATACACCGATATTGTTTTGAGCTGAGGTATTAGATACCCTTGTTCAAAAATATAAGGACACGGATCGTGTTGTATAACCAGCTAGAGATGATGTCTCCTGGGGCTACATTACAGCAACATTAGTCCTAAACGAGGACTGTCATGTTATGTTGGCAAGCAATCTTTACTACAATGAGTTCGTTTGTGGTATACATCTGTTAACGACAGAACTACTTTCTATAAAAGTTATCTGTGGTTCTGACTAGATTCTGCCAATAACAAATCCCAGATTCCTCATCCAACCACCACCATCATCAACATTTCGTGTCTATGTTTTTATACTGGTTGGATGGGTTCTGGTCTGAGTCAGATCTTACCTGTAGTTTCTGCCCTCCTGCATAGAACATCAGTAGAATTCTTTTCAATACTTGGAAGGCTCCAGAGACGTAGTTGATTGCTTTTGCAACCAGAGCAATCTAATCAGCCACGGAGAAGGGTGCTCTGAAAGCATAGTATCCAGGATAGGAACAAGATGGGGAAAAGTCCAGGGATCTCTATTACATCTGCTGATGACAAGGGATTTCTTTCTTTGAGTGAAGGGTAGATCGTAAATTGCATGTGTGTGAACTTTAATGTTGTATGGTAGTGATATCTGGATATTGAATATGAATTCAGTGGCTGTGTGTGCCAAGGCTGGCGAGAGATGAAGTGTGATGTGGCACAAATATACTGAAAGAAAAACTGGGCATAAGAGGAATCAGATGCTATGTGGAAGAGAGATGACTATTGTTGCACACAAGTAATGTGTATGGATAATAAGAGATGGATAGAGAAATGCCAAAAGATCCAAGTGAAAGGAATTGAAAGAAGACAAGCATGGAAGTAGATCTTATGATGTTGAACTTCGTATGGAAAATGACAAAAGACAGCAACACTTGGTGACATGTCGTACAGTAAAGGATCCATCTAACTCAATCAACCATGGAAAACCAGACGTAGAAATGAAGGTGATGTTGATAGATATACAATTAAGATGTTTTAGTTGTTTGAAAATATATTCAATTTGAGAGTTGTAATCTAAACATTGGTTACCAAGTATTTCTCGAATCATTAAATTGTTTTTGCCATGTCTACTTGATGAGTATTTCTGTGGCACAGAGATATCAATTGAATATACCAATGTGAGAAACCATTATTAATTGGTGCTCTAGCATGGCCTCAGCCTTTGAGCTGAAATGTAAACAAAAATAAAAGTGTAATTGATCACCAAACGAAACGTTTCCAATGCTTAGTTGCCTCCCTTTAAATATAAATCTCAAATTTTATTAGAATTGACGACATCGCTTTTCAATTCCTTGGGATTGATGCAGAACTGTATCGGTAATATTTTGATAGTTTCACTGACTATAATCCTCCCATATAAACTGATGGTCTATGCTGATGCAAGACATTTTATCACCCTTCTGTAACACGATGTTTTGTCTTTGGGTAGCAACTGTTATCTCTTGCTTACCCCTAAAAACTATGAAAAAACAGGTTTCCTTCAAACTTTGCTTTTGTTACATTTATTCAAACCCCCCAAAGAATCCCTCTCAACACACCGCCTATGATGCTCCCCAACTGCTCATGATCAAAGCAGTTGGGGAGCAACTGCTAAGAGACATGCTCTCAAGTGGTTAAAGTCAAGCAAATCTGTGGTATTGAGCAGAATATTTGCTGTAACGATATTTCTGCTTCAGCAATTCAGTACTGAGCCTGTTTGAAGTGTAATGGAAAATAGGTCAGTTTCAAAATATTGATATCTGGTCATAAAAGCGAAATTTAAAGGGAACAGTAGTTGTTTCCTCTGACTGCTTACACTTAATGACCAAAGCCCCGCCCCCAAAAATTAAAATTTTGTTAGTGTTATGAAGATAGTTACTTTGTATGAACATTTGTCTCAATCTATGTATTTGTATTTATTTTAGGTGTAATCTTTTTGAAACAAATCTTCAGGCTTGTATTGAGCAATCAGAACGTGCAGGAATGGGAATGTAAGGACATGTATTTCAGACTGTTAGAAACGGAAATCTCCGATGAAACCAGTTACTGTCAACAGTCATTATTTCTTTCTTTTTTTTTTTTTTGCTATTCTTGAATGACTGATTATTTTTTGACACTAGAATGGCCTGACCAACTGGCATGGTACTCCAACCAGCACGATGGAAGACAATTTGACAAAATATCACCCAGAAGACTTACGGCCTCTTAAACATTCCCAGAGAAGACGATGTAAATAACCCAAATAAAATATGTTGTTGTTGTATTTAATGCAGTCATAATGGCTTCAAGCATGAATTTGTTTTTTATTGTTTTACTTTTCTGATTTCAGATTTTGTCTTTCATCAGTTTAACAATAATTGTAATCAACAGAATGAACTTTAATCTATTCTTGATACTTATTTAAGAAGCTGAACTTCTAATGGCCTTGTTTATCACAGTATTTATGTTATTGACACGGAAAGATAGAAAATTAAATTGACTTTTGTTGGGTTTGCCACCACAAATGAAGTCTCTGTAACAATTGACTTTTTAGCACACGGAAACACTGCTAATCTCTTGTGATTATACATATATATATATACATACATATACATATATACATACATATATAATGTGAAATATATATGCCACTTAAATGCGGCTGACCCCTAAGGGTGGATGTTACTGTTGCTTTTAGCCCCAGGAGAACATCTCCTCCAGCTGTCTATTGACACACATCTGTGTCCTGTCTGTATTTGCAAAGGGAAGTCATCCTTCCCATCTTGATCTGTGATACGCACGGACTCGAGTATGACAATCACCTCAACTTTACAGTAACATCTTTTGGTAACTCAAGTAATTTTTATAGGGCTGTACCAGCCAAATGAACTGATGTCTTTCCAGAAACTTACTAAGCTTCTTATATTTACCCTAGAGTGAATGAACAACAATTTATCAGCATTTAAACACAGAATCTAAAGAACAAACTGTTCCTAATCTCACATTCTTCAATTACTTGCTTACTGTATTGCTCTTGTGGTTTACTAAATTAACACCATGAATGCTGTCAGATGATGAAAATAACATTGGTTCGTCGTATAACCGGAGGTAATGGTGTTCACCAGTGAAGATTTAAACATAAACTCATTGGTCTCTGTTTTAAATTAGTTTTATTAATTAATTGATTCTCCATTTAAATAATATTTTCTAGTTACTTCAGAAACACTTATATCATAAATATTTGGTATGGAATTCTCTACAATATTTTCTTCACTTTTGCACAAGGCATATTTGTCTGCAAAAGAAAACAAGAAAAGGAAAATAAAGCAGGCTTCCAATTTTAATACCATTTTCTGCAATAAAACATTCTGTTTATATATATATATATCGAAATAGAAACAGTTAAATGCCAATATATGTGTATTAGCACTCGTGCCAGTGAAACGTTAAACTCACATCCGAGTGTGATCGTTGCCAGGGCTACGGATTGGCTCCCGTGCTGGTGACGCGTAAAAAGCACCATTCGAGCATGATTGTTGCCAGCGTCGCCTTACCAGCACATGTGCCGGCGGCACGTGAAAACCAACATTTTAGCGTGGTCGTTGCCAGTGCTGCCGGACTGGCTCCCATGCAGGTAGCATGTAAAAATACCTTTTGAGCATGGTCGTTGCCAGAACCGCCTGACTGGCCCTTGTGCTGGTGGCATGTAAAAAGTACCCACTACACTCTCTGAGTGGTTGGCATTTGGAAGGGCATCCAGCTGTAGAAACTTTGCCAGATCAGATTGGAGACTGGTGCAGCCTTCTGGTTCACCAGTCAAATCGTCCAACCCATGCTAGCATGGAAAGCAGATGTTAGACGATGATGATCTGGGCTTTGATCAGTGTACAACACCAATGACAACATACAAACTACAGAAACTTTCACCCTAGAGACAAACTTGACAACAAGATTTGATTAATTCTTTGTATTAATAAAGTATTTCTTACCTGTGATGGTATTGAGGGAGTCTAAGTTTTCAGTGCTTATGAAAACAATGGCAAAATATGCTAAATAGCCAAGAAGAACGATCATTATGATATAGGCAGGAATTGCAACAGCCCAATACCTTGAAAGAAGAAAAATAAAAAATAGATCATGAAACAGTAATACATAAGATTTATTTCCATCAATAAAAGACAAAATCCTGTTTAGTTTTGAGGAGAAAATATTGATTGCTTCTTCTTTAATATTATTGTTGCTGTTACTATTCAAGTAATGAATTATATGGGTCTGAGGTATCAAGGAGTACAACAATTCAGTCACAGTTACTGAACTGGTCTGTCTTGAACAATATGACTGTTATGACGACAAGGGTTCCAATTGATTCAATCAATGGAACAGCTTACTCATGGAATTAATGTGCAAGTGGCCGAGCACTTCACAGGCAGACGGACACTCGACATATTTCTAAGGGAGATTCAACATGGCACACAGAATGTGACAAGGCTGGCCCCTTTGAAATACAGGTTCTGCTCATTTCCACCAGTTGAGTGTGAAATACAGTGTCTTGCTCAAGATCATTAACACTCACTGGGAATTGAACTCACAACCTTAGGATTGTGAACCAAACACCCCAACCACTAACCCACGTGCCTCCACTGGACAATATATATATATATATATATATATATATCGAGTGTACCAGCAAAATTGTCCAAATTTTAGATTCAACTTCAAACTTTGTAATTCAGGAATGCTTAAAAAGAACTTAATGGAATTACCAGAGGTTTTTCTAACACTGTTGAGCAAGAAGAATATTGATATATATGTATGTATGTATGTATGTATATATATATATAGAAAATGAAACTGAGAGTTTGTCTCTTGTGTTGAGTTTGATGCCAAGGCAGTCTTCAAGTGATAAACACATTAACACAGCAAACAAGTATTTGTAGAAAGAGGAAGAAATTCAGTGTCGTTTGATAAGCTTTACTATCTTCAATGTAAAATGGGAGTTGTGATGTACGTAACTTGCCTAAGACTGGTTGTAGGTAGAAACAGAATCTCAGGTGATGGGAGCTATTTTACCCAGGGACTGACATTGCTTACAGAACACAAATACAAATCAATGAATAGAACTTACTTTTGAGGATAATACGTTAATCCTGCAGAATGGAGGTAACCGTCAGGAATAAAGGCCCAACCAATGTAAAGGGCTGAAAATAGAGGAATATATAAACACAGGTCGTATAAATGGCTACACAAGGTTTCTTTGAGGAAATATATTCAGAGCTTATATCTGTGCAACACAAAGTTGCATCTAGAGGTAGCCATGCTGGTGGATTATATTATTTTCTCACCTGTTATCATGGGACAATAAGAATTCGATGCAGCCTGCTAATAAGACATTCAAGTTTTATACAGTACTACAACTGCTACTCCTTGTATGGGTCAGCTGTAAACCACCACAACACCCACCACCACCATCTAATACTATTTACAACTATATTAATTCTTTCTAATTTCAGCAAAAGGCCAGCAACTTTTAGAGGGGGAGGCAAGTTGATTACATCAACCTCAGTATTTGGCTGGTAATCATTTTATCAACCCTGAAAATTTGAAAGGCAAAGTCAACGTTGACAGGATTCAAACTCAGAATGTAAAATAACTGGAAGAAATGTTGCTAAGCGTTTTGGTTTTGTCTGATGTGCTAATGTTTCTGATAGCCATGTCAATGGAACTGATTTAGAGCTAAGTGTATTTTCAAAGGTGCAAAGCCCAGCTCAAGCAATGGGAACCCATCATCATCATCATTGTCGTCATCGTTTAATGTCCACTTTCCATGCTGGCATGGGTTGGACGGTTTGACTGAGGACTGGCAAGCCAGGAGGCTGCACCAGGCTCTAATCTGATACAGCCTTCTGGCTTGCCAGTCCTTATTGAAAACCAGACATCTTACTGATTCAGTAATTTGCATCAAGTCTTATTTACTGATGTTCATTCTCATATTACATTGATAAAATACTGAAAAAATCATTATTTCAAGGCTGTTTAAGAATCAAGAAGCTATGGAGCCAAGCAACTCCAGATATCTTACCTAAACCAATCCACTTGGTCAGTGTGTATCTCTGGTCCTTTTGGCATTAATGAAATGAGATGAATCTCACTCTGAATAGGATACCAATCTATCATGGGGTACCTTTGTTGCATGTAGAATTGAACTCACAACAGTAAATTAATGAAACACTAGTCAGTGGTTAGAATGTCGGGCTCTCAATCATGAGGTAGTGAGTTTGATTCCTGGACAGGGATATGTGTTTGTTGTGTTCTTGAGCAAGATATTTTATTCCACGTTGCTCCAGTTCACTCATCTGTAGAAATGAGTTGTGATGTCACAGGTGCCAAGCTGTATCAGCCCCTTTGCGTTTCCCTTGGATAACATCGGTGGCATGGAGAGGGGAGGCTGGTGTGCATGGGCAACTACTGGTCTTCTATAAACAACCTTGCCTGGACTTGTGCCTGAGAGGGGAACTTTCTAGATGCAATCCCATGGTCATTCATGACCAATGAGGGTCTTTACCCTAGTCAGTATTTAGAGTTACAGCTTACAGTAGTGAGTTGTTCCTTTGGTGTGGAACTTATTTGCAGTTAGATAGACTGGGCTGTTTAAGAGTTAAGTACCTCAGCTACAACAAGTGCACAATTCTGATGACAACATACAAACTGTGGAGCACTGTCACTGGCATGTTAATTTCACAAGCATGCTGTTCCGTTGATCAGACCAATTAGAACTTCTTAGAGTACCAGTTTTTATTATACAAACTCCAGAAACATAATCATGAAGGCAAAGATGATCTCATCAAGATTTGAACCCAGAATGTAATGGGATGTAACTAGCACAAGACAATTTGTCTGATACACAATAATAAACTGGAAATGAGATTGTAATTAGTAAAGAAACAGACAATTAGCCTGTTTACAAAATGGAAGTAAACTCACCAATGCAGATAAAAGAACCCAGATAGAGAGCAAATCCATAAATAGCTCTTTCAGGCGATGGGAAAGGTGTGTGTTCCGGTTTGGTCATAGTATAAATATGGCATCGCCTACAAGATGAAATAAAAACTGTGAGAGCATAAAGAATTAAGATGAGAACCACCACAGACAATTTTGCTTCAATCAGAAAAGAAAAAAAAGCCTTTCAGTCATAAAATTACAAATTGATAAAACTAACAGATTTTAATAAACTAAGAGATAATTGAATCAGAACAATTTTCCGTTAACTGGGATTGAAACTAGATATGCTGCCTATAACTCAGGCTAGCAACCCTATCTAGGAGTGTCACGATAACATACTCCAGATCGATCCAAGTACAGATAAACTGATATTAAAACTATTTTAACAATCTTCTTGAGCAAGACACTTTAGTTAACGTTGCTCTAGTTCACTCAACTGTAGAAATGAGTTGCGATGTCACAGGTGCCAAGCTGTATCAGTCTTTGCCCTTCCCTAGGATAACACTGGTGGCATGGAGAGGAGAGGCTGGTATGCAGGGGCAACTGCTGGTCTTCCATAAACAACCTTGCTCGGACTCATTATTATTGGTAACCAGATCAAAAGATACAGATTAAATGGCATTCTTTAATTTAGTTGAGTATGCAAAGTACCTCATTAGCCTAGAAGGCAAATAAGCAAAGATTCAATCACACTGAAACTAGCAGAAGAAAATTGGAGGGAAAAAAAACTAAGAGTTATCTAAATCCGGTATCTGGATGAAGACGTTAGTGCTACGCCCAGAGACACACCTGTTACTTTAATAAGTAACAATAGTTAAGACAGGTAGACAGCCCTCAAAATTAAAATACTTCATCCTGTCCAGTAAAATGGTGATGAAATCAAATAACGATATTTTGTCAATTCATAGACAGTGTTGGTTTTAGTTTCATTTTTGCATCTTTTTCTCTGCACTCATCACCTTTTGTTATATTAATGTAAATGTTTTTATTGTTACCATTCAGTCACCTTCATGTTCACATGTTTCACTTTATTCTCAAAATATCGTAATTTGATTTCCTCATCATTTAACTGGACAGGGGTTCATTTGTACAGGTTTGCTTATTACAATTTGTGATCAACACATACAACATTGGGGATGTGTTTGTGCCTTGAAATGTTTCCTTTCCTGTATAACGATTACTAATTTCACACACACACACACATATATATATATATATATATATAACAGAATGGTTGAAATCCAGTTATTTGAATCGTTAAATAATAAATTTCTCACCTGAAAGTCTGGACGCGTGAAATGTCTTGAGTTAACAAAACTACAAGTGTTTAAGCGTTGAAGAGTCTCACACAACGACCACTGTCACACAGGGACTTCAAGCGAACAAAATGAATTTATTTTTACTTGTTTCTGTTATTTGATTGCAGTCGTTTTGAAGAATTTAGTCGCATAAATCGATGCCAGTGCTGATTTTATTTTTAAGTTTGGTATTAATTCTATCAACGTCTTTTGCCGGACCGCTAAGTTACGGGGGCGTAATCAAACCAGAGCCAGTTGTCAAGCGGTGGGGTGGTGGGAACAGACACAAACTCAAAGAAATACACACACGCACGCATCACAGTATCAATTAGACATCAGATGCCGTTATACACCGCTGGTCACAATGCGCTAACTCTATTTTCCGTTTCCTTCATTCATTATGTATGTATGTATGTATGTACGACGAGCTTCTTTTAGTTTCCGTCTACCAAATCTACTCACAAAGGTATAGTCAATCCGGAGTTTTAGCAAAAGACATTTGCTTAAGGTCCTACGCAGTGGGACTGAACCCGGAACGATATGGTTACATCTATACTTCCAAACTGAATTTTTAAATATTTACCTTTGAAAACACCCTTACGTTAGATCTACTGTTGAAATAGACCATAATCTGATAATCTCTCGCAAACAAATGTTTGTTTTGATTAAAAATTTCATCACATTGAGTTTCATTAAGCAAAAAGAAAGTCTCTTGATACTTAAAGACGGTTAATGTGAAATCTCTTCACTGATGTCCTGCGCACCTTCTGCAAACGCCTGAACAGTCTCATTATTTTGTTTCCTTTTCGAAATAAATAACGCCTTTACATGAAACTGTAGCGGTCCTTAAATTTGAAACAGATCTCTAACCAGATCTCCGGTATTCTGAAAGGAAACTTCCTCTCAGTAATTCCAGAAGCTTTGAAAACAGCCATGGGCGGTGCCTATCCTCTTTGGCTAAGTCACAGAAAAAACCCATTTAATTCTAAAGTAGTTTTGATATAAGATATTCCACAATAATGATGACGGTATATAAAGTTTGAGTGGTGGATTATTCTCGACTGGGAAGCTGATGCATTTCATGAGCCAGCAAGGGAATCTCATTGTGGGCGCTCGGGGGGGG
>NC_068992.1:323592-324881 GCF_001194135.2 Octopus bimaculoides
CCACAGTCGTAATGTGAAGGGCGACTTCGGAGTTGAAAGTCTGTGATAAACTTTCTGTGAAAAGGCGGGGGATGTCAGATTTATAATTGCTTTGATCAAGGAAAATAAAGCTTCCAATAAATTTGCAGCTTATGTTTATATAACATTTAGATTGTCCCATTATTGACGTATGGATTAAACTGCATAACTTGGTCCGAAAAACAACAGCAATTAAAGTATTTCAAAACCACGTGAGATTTATTTCTAATAAGCATTTAACTGGCTATTAAAATACTAATTCTACAAGAAATGACACTACATTTAGTAAAGTTAAATGCAAATCCCTACAATTTGTTTGGCCGTATCAAGTGGTTAACTTGTGGCTTTCATGATCTATTTGGAAGGTATGGTACATGGGAAAAGAAACCTACGCTGCCCCAGTGGTAGATGGGGAGACCAACTTCCAAAATCCACTCCATGTCAACCATGAACAGAACGCGATGCAACGAAAGCGATGGAGGAAATATGTTCGAAACGTTTCGCACTTCACTGTAAGAGTAATTGGGGTGGCCCTACTTTCCTTCCTGCGCACACAAGAAGTCATTATCCTGGTTATTTCATAGTTTCTTTTGACCGAGAGAAAGAGTATAATTTATTCAATAGATATAAATATTCTATAGGTAATCATTTTCAACAACCGAAGTTGGTTTTGAATACAGAAACACGCGGAGCAGATATTATAAATTAAAGAACTTTGTTGGCTCTCTATTGTCTTGTCCATCTTTTATTTTTCTTCTCTAGATTTGTACCTTTGTTATTTTTCAGTAGAAACGAGTTCAACGAGTTCCTTCATATAAAAATGTAAGTCTATTGTTCGAGACAGTTGAAATCTCAGTTACGCAGTATTTTATTCATATTCCGAAGGAAAAAGAAAAGCGATTTTACCATTTGAGGTTTCCAGAAAGCTCACATGAGACCCATAGTAGATTTATAGGAAAGTGGGTTATACATCATTAGATGTATCCTGACTTTCCTATATAATATTAGAAATTAACGGAACGCTGAACTCCAGACTATCAACATAACAATTATTTATTTAAGGTGGTTAATATATACATCATTAGCTCTTGTTTGTTGTTACAGCTTCTGTGTGTGTGAGCATGGTTGTTGGGACGTTGGTATGTAGATGTAAGCGAGCTGTCGAGCGTAAGTTCGAAAGATGGAGAGAGACAGCTAAACACGTCCTTGCCCAATCGCTGGCCAGCAAGAAAGAGACAGATCAAAGCGGGAAAGCTTGGTTGTTGAATTCT
>NC_068992.1:324895-327923 GCF_001194135.2 Octopus bimaculoides
ACTACAGGGCTCCCTTGCCAGTGCGGAACGCACGATAATATAAATCTGTTGGTACGCCTGAGGCAGGATGGCCACTGAAAACCACCCACAAGATGTAGCACAAACACACACAAAGAATAATGAAAGAAATGAAATGTACACTCGTGTGATACATGCATGCAATGTACAAATTGAAGGAATGAAAGAAAAACATGCAATATGGGCAGTAAATGCCACCTAGTAAAAAACAAATGAGACAATGAGAAAACAAATCGTGATGACTACTGTCCAGGAACTGGAATCACGGAATGTAAAAGTCTGAGTGTTTGTTTTTACTGAAAGGAAAGAAAATGTATGAGTGCACAAGTGTGTGTGTGAGAAAAAAAAAACAGAACATAGTAAAAGTGTTTGTAGAGACAAAAAACTATATATCCAGTTCGTATAAGAGTTATCTGGTGTGTCCCTGGTGGTGGGGTTGTTGGCGCACGACGTTGTGGTAGACTGTACATTGATGGAGAAGACGTCGGCGCAGGAACTGTAATATAGCTGTGTTCTGTATGTGTGGTGGTAATGATGTCCTGTTGAAACTTGGCGACATCGGGGGAATGCTTGTAGTTGGTAGTAGTAGTTGTTGTCGTCGCGGTGGTAATCTTGGTTGAACGAAGCTGGTGGCGAAAAGGCTACTCGGTGATGATGGTGTTTGAAGAGGTTCGCTTTTACAGACGGTCGACAGACAAATCTCTGTACGACCATTAGCGAAAACCTCGAAGAAAAAATTTTCTTAACCCAAGATGAAAGAACGACCGTGCGAACTCAAACAGGAGAAATGGTGACGAATGGAAAAACAGAGGACTCCTTTTATTTAAACGTGTCACACGGTCGAACACAAAATAATATATCAAAGATGATATACAAATAATTATGTTATACTACGATAACATAAATAGCCAGTAATGAGACGATAGAAAAAACAACCGTGTGAAATGAATAACAAGTGATATTTAGTGTGGTATAAAAGATGTATGTGTATGTGAGAGTGTGAATGCGACATATAAGAACATAATAAAAGACAGGCCATCTATATGTATGTGAGATATCACAGCAGATAGAAAGTCAGTACACGTGAGAGTTTTATACCAAGTTCTTGAGTACACAATTGGAAGTATCGCAGGCTGTAATTCTTGTCTGTTTATTATCGTGGTGAAGCTAAGTCACCTAACAGAATCGAAGAGAGAGATTTGCCTCGGTGATTTAGTTCGGTGTACATAGAAAGTCGTGTTGACTATGGTTGGAGATGTTGGTGGCGTAGTAATCGTAGAATCGTGTTGGTCATGACGATGATGCTGGTTAGTAGTTCAGTCTCCATGGCCGCATTTGTTCTTTAGTCAGGTTCACCAGTTATAGGTTGGTAGTCCAGAATCCATGCTGCGTTTTTTCTTTCGTCGGGGTCACCACTTTATAGGAAAGTGGGTTATTGTAGCTCAGCGGGTTGCGTGTTCGAATCACGTCGGGGTCACCACTTTATAGGAAAGTGGGTTATACATCATTAGATGTATCCTGACTTTCCTATATAATATTAGAAATTAACGGAACGCTGAACTCCAGACTATCAACATAACAATTATTTATTTAAGGTGGTTAATATATACATCATTAGCTCTTGTTTGTTGTTACAGCTTCTGTGTGTGTGAGCATGGTTGTTGGGACGTTGGTATGTAAATGTAAGCGAGCTGTCGAGCGTAAGTTCGAAAGATGGAGAGAGACAGCTAAACACGTCCTTGCTCAATCGCTGGCCAGCAAGAAAGAGACAGATCAAAGCGGGAAAGCTTGGTTGTTGAATTCCACGCATGCGTGAGACTACGCATGCGCACAGCGTTACTACAGATTGTTACTTACTCATCTGCACATTTTGGACACCTTATTAAAAGAAAAAAAAAGACCTCCCCCAACTGAATGGCAGGAAGTTATTTATCAACACACGTGCTGCCTCCTTATCGTTTCTTTCCCACCATTACTAGTTTAGTCTCTGCTTCTTAGAGTTAGCTCGTTTCGTGAAACCTGCATCCAGACCGACACTCACGCTTCTCTTTGCGTCACCAATAACCACCCTGCACGAACCACTATTCTCATTCTCAACTTGGTATATTTATGTCGCATCAACTGCATTCATCTCATCAGCTTCCGGGGACTTGTAAAGAACGTGGGCACAGTATCAGCTTCCAGAACAAGATATACAGAAAGTCACCTGCTAAATGAAGATTTGAAGGAAATTAACAGTTACTGTTGTCCTTTTCTTTCCTGTTATAATAATAATAATAATGGTTTCAAATTTTGGCACACGGGAAGCATGTTTGTGGAAGGGGACCAGTGGATTACATCGACCCCAGTGTTTAACTAGTACTCACTTTATCGACCCCGAAAGGATGGAAGGCAAAGTCGACCTTGGCGGAATTTAATCTCAGAACATGAAGATGGACGAAATGCCACTAAGCATTGTGCTCGGCATGCTAACGATTCTGCCAGCTCGCGATATGAGGGTAGAACTTGCTAAAAGAAAGAAAAAAAAAACTGCTTTATTGGGGACAGCTAGGATTTTGAGATTGATAGTTGGGGGTTAATATTTTCCTCGGTACTTAACATCGAGTTACCAAATCTTATAATTTGAGGAAAGAGACCTTGTGAGACCCTTGACAACAGCATGCTGTCCGTTCTCACAGAATTAACCGGAGCGAGACCGAGAGCTCAGAGAGGTGAAACAAGAAGAAGAAGAAGAAGAAGAAGTTGTAATGCACCTGAGCACTGTACACAATAATTTCATTATTATCATTTGACTCTATATCTTCAGGAGGAGTTACCTCAATCCTTTCTATATTAACCAAAATGAAGTAGATTGACAAATTTATTTTTTGAACCAGTTGAAGACACGCGAGATGTCGAAATATTGTTCACAAGATAACAAATGGCACTCTTCTTTTAATTTTGACTCTATATCTTCAGGAGGAGTTACCTCAATCCTTTCTATAATATTATTATTATTATTATTATTATT
>NC_068992.1:327933-336245 GCF_001194135.2 Octopus bimaculoides
GACTCGCGGTTTCGATTCCCAGACTGGGCGTTGTGAGTGTTTATTGAGCGAAAACACCTAAAGCTCCACGAGGCTCCAGCAGGGGATGGTGGTGAACCCTGCTGTACTCTTTCACCACAACTTTCTCTCACTCTTTCTTCCTGTTTCTGTTGTACCTGTATTTCAAAGGGGTCAGCTTAGTCACACTCTGTGTCACGCTGAATATCCCCGAGAACTACGTTAAGGGTACATGTGTCTGTGGAGTGCTCAGCCACTTGCACGTTAATTTCACGAGCAGGCTGTTCCGTTGATCGGATCAACTGGAACCCTCGTCGTCGCTACCGACGGAGTGCCAACAACAATTGTTATTATTATTAAGATGAACAGCAACAACTGCAACAACAACCACACAAAACTGTTTTATGAAACAAAAAGGAAAATCAAACATGAAATCGCTTGTCCTATGATTAATCTGTAGGGGCGTCCCTCAGGAGAGAGCGACTGCTTGGGTTCCACTGGCACAAACTCTTCTCCGAATACAGAACTCAACTCAAGCCCTCCAGATTCATCACCGGCAGCCACCAGAAAAAGAAAAATGTAAGAGGATCAAATAGACCCGGGAAAAATATAAAGAGATAATATAGGCTTGTTATAATGCATTTGGTAGGCTATCTTAAAAGAGACACAGAATGACTTTGTTTTTGTTTGTTTTTGAAATCCTAAAGTTCCGTTAGAGTTACCTCCCATATCGCTTGTCGCATCTGTTGCTACTCACCGTTGTTGTAGATACAAAAGGAAGATAAACAAGCATTTTAAATCTTTAGCTGATGTCTACGCACTTGCGAATGAATATACACATACATTTACTTATATATATATATATATATACTTATAATATCATATATATAATTATCTAACAGGGACATAGAAATTTTCAGGTGGTGCAATTCTTGTATATTTATAACTTCAAACATTCAACATAAAATTCGCACAAAGATAATCTATAAAGACATAAGTTCACTTATACATGTGACACATGGTATCGAATACAGATTTACAGCTTATAAACACATACAACGCTAGAATTAGGTTTATTTACACAAGCACCACATACGAACATGTATGCAGACATTTCACAAATCACATTAGTAACGGTTTAGTTTACATCACGTGACCAAAAATGGCGGGTCCTAATATGCATTGGGTACCGAAACCGATAGTTCAACCGCCAAATGAAAGACTTTCAACCGCACAGAAGCTCTCTACTCCTTTCAAGATTTGTTTTAAAACCTCTGATGGTGTCACGGTAAGATCTGTCTTTATTATGCACTCAATGGAAACCTCACAAAAAAGAAAAAGATGGAACGATTGGATTGTAGAAGCACAGAAAAAAACATGTCTTGCGATCAGCCAAATACTTTGACATTATGTATTGTGTGAAATAACTATTTCTTTTATCTAGCAACAGGTTCGTCCTTTAATAACAGGAGTTTCAACTGATTAATACAAATCCTTTGTGTTATTTTGACTTAGTTTATTAACTCCAAAATGATGAGACCTAATCATTGTGTGGTTTCATCCCAGGTCAGCCTCGATCGACCATAACTACGACATTTAAATTGTTGATCGAACGAATTTGATCCACAGATCCATCGTTGCAATTGCCTCTGACTGAAGCGAAACTAGACCGTACACTCCTACAAGTACTAGTTTTTCATGAGTTGTCATGGGACTGTTTGACATGGCCAATTATCGTATTAAATGTTATTGTTAATTAGCCTGACGTCAGTACTGCCGTAGCTATTGCCTCTTTTCAAACGTATTGCATACAGGATATCCTTGTTCTCTGCATGTTCTCGTGGGGACCACTTGTGGGCTTGACTAGAGTGTAATGTTTAATGTTCATTTTAGCATTGCTGGTGCATTCCGACAGTGTTTAGAACAATGAGGTTATCGATGCTGTTACTTTTAGATGTGTATGTTTGTTTGGAGGCTAGTTGATGTGTCTGGATATGTTGACGAAGTGACTGCACATGTAGTGGCTGGTATTATGCTGCTTGAAGTTTGTTCTGGAATAATATGCACGTACATTCTCCATGCATCATCGTCATCATCATCAGTGTATATATAGCTAAATCTTTACTTGATTTATTCTTTTACTTGTTTCAGTCATTTGACTGCGGCCATGCTGGAGCACCACCTTTAGTTGAACAAATCAACCCCAGGACATATTCTTTGTTAGCCTAGTACTTATTCCATCGGTTTCTTTTGCCGAACAGTTAAGTTACGGGGACGTAAACACACCAGCATCGGTTGTTAAGTGATGTTGGGGGGACAAACACACACATATACATATACATATACATACACACACACACACACACACACACACATATATATATATATGACGGGCTTCTTTCAGTTTCTGTCTACCAAATCCAGTCACAAGGCTTTGGTTGACCTAAGGCTATAGTAGAAGACACCTGCCCAAGGTGCCATACAGTGGGACTGAACCCAGAACCATGTGGCTGGTAAGCAAGCTACTTACCACACAGCCACTCCTGTGCCTATGATTTGGCAAGAATCTTTCAACATCTTAATTGTGACTTCAAATATATCTTTCTAAATTTTATACATCTACTTGTTTTTTTTGTCCCCTTTTGTTGTAGGGAAAGGTGCCTATGTTGTTTCTTTCCCTTTAATTCTTGGACATAACTTTCTTAAATGACATAACTGTGTTACATTTAAAAACGAGGTACCACTACAAGAAATCTGTCCCCATACTTGTTCCTACATTGGTGACATCTTTGCTACTGAATCTCACCTTTTCTCTTTGATGAAAAGACTAATCAGTTTCTTGATAGTAATATGGATCCCTCAGTCACTCCAAGGAGAGACAAGTTGTAGCGGTCCGAAACTAGTTAACATCTTGGAATTGACTATTTGCAAATGCTACTGTTTTCTGGATGCATATTCACTTCCTAAATTTAAAGAGTTCTTGTGTTCTTTACCTAACTTTAAATTCTACTATTAACTGGATCTGAAAGTAGGATATTACCAGATTCCACTCCACAATTATCATAAAAGCATTGCAAGCTGATGGAATCTTATTCAGGTTTACAAGATTAATCTTTTGTGTAAATGTAAGCATTTTTCAAAGATTGGTGGATAGAATAATTTACTAACAGTGACATCAAAGGAATTGGTGCTTGTCTTGATGATATTATTGTCATTTGCAGAATTATTGAGAAGCATTATGGAAACTTGTTCCACTTTATTTCAGTTGCTAAGAGACACAGGATTACATTGAGCAATGACAAATATCTTCTTCCCCAAATATCCATTTGTTACCAAGGATATAAAATAGAAAATAATTCTCTGAAGCCTGACTCAGAAAGATTGAAATGCTTCATGGATTTCCCGATGCTTAATATTGCTAAACAACTTCACACTAACTTTGTTTAGTTACTATTCTCAGTGGGTGTCTCCTTTCTTGAAACTAAGCCTTACTTTAGCATTGCAAAAAAGATACCCAAATGCTACTCATCTGTTTAAAACTTCAATAGTTAATCTCTTTCTGTCTGTCTGTCTCTCTCTCTCTCTCACTTTCTCTCTCTTTTCATACCTTCAGTTCAAACTGATGCTTTTCTAACTGCAGTCAGGCAGCACTGGCAATGGCCACACTTGAATGGTGCTTTTTACGTGCCACCACCATGGGAGCTGCGGATGTTAAATGATGATGGTGGTGGTATTGATACTGCTTTTGCAGCTGTTATTTTGTAATAATCCCACTGGCTATTTGCAATGCCAGTGCCTGATTAGGCACTGAAATTTTATGTATAATGCTAGCAGAGAAATTGTTGCTATCTCCAGCTTCCAGGTGTCTACCATTGACAAGGTCAAGGAAGGCTGAAATCACATGATCTGGTAGTCCCAGTGGCAATGGCAGAAAATTATCTCCTGCTAGCCATATAAACTCGAGTACCTATATGCACCATAAATCTATATGAGAAGTTCTCTCATGATAATTATAACAGTATCCTGTGTTCTAACACAATATCCACTTTTAAATGGGGATAAATATTACCTTTTGGTATTAATACTGCTTGTGTCTGTATTAAATATTTTCTCAAGTTTCCTTTTGAGTTTACATATCGAGATATGATATTTATAATTCTGTTTTCAAAATATATTATGTTTCAAATATTTCTAAAACAAAATAAGTATGAATCGATTTTCAAAATTTATTAACCTTCAACGTTTAAAGTTATATCGGAGTAGTTTCCCTTCGCTGATGATCTTTCTATTCTGGTATATTCAAGTTAGTATTTCCTTTCTCTTCTAAGTCCAGCCTGTGTCAGTATGGAAAGTGGACATTAACCTATAAAGTGCTGGGATTTGCACTTTCATAGCATGGACTGCTGAGTACATTTTATGAAAATGAGACAACTATGCACATATAAAAAATAAAAAATAGTTAAAATATCTCCTTAGTATATAATGGTGGCAAGTTTTATATCATCTGAAAAGTTGTTAGTTGAACTATTAGTCCTCTTGCATTCTGGGGGATATCAGAGCATTTGAGTGACATTAGACCCCAACAAACGCCCATAAATTAAATGCACCTATCTGGGCCATATTTGTGGCCTGTTGACCTGTGCCTGACAACCACGTTCATGGTCTGTTGACCTGTGCCTGACAGCCACGATCGTGTCCCGTCGCACTTTATGTGTTAAAGTATGATGAAGCTTTTCCTTTATCTGCTACATTCCTCCATTTTAAAGATGGTGGTGTGAAATTTAAAGGGGATTTGGTTTAAATTTGTTTCCCAAGCCTTGCACCAATCACTTAGCTGAATATTTCTTTCCCAGAACATCCGCCTTCTGGAATTCTTTTCACCATACAGACACTGGCATAATGATTCTTCATAATGAAAACGAACCCCATCAACATGATCACTTCCAGGAGGTAGGAGCTGTAAGATCATAGCAATGTTCCTTCCATAAATTACAACAAACAAAAAAAAATTAAAAAAAAAAAAAAAAATGAAAGAGTGATAGCTCCTTGCTGTTGTCATTAAAGGATGTATTTAAAAATTTACCAGAAGTGAATTCAGGCCTTTTCTCCTACCAGTTTCAAATTATCACCAGTGCACCACAACCATGGAAGGCCGTTAACAAATTGCATGAGAAGGATTTTGAGTTAGGAATCTACAAAGCACCACTCTGTAGCAGAACAGTGCTTTTCACCAGAGTGAACTGGAACAATGTGAAGTGTCTTGCTCAAGAGTTTAATGTTATCCAGTCTGGAGATTAAACCCGTGGGTCAACAGCCTAAACACTAAACCATGCTACTGGAATAGGCAAGAGGAAAGCTTCTAGTATTAACTTTATGGATCCTGAAATTGTCAGGATCGTCATGAGAAGGATCTTCTAATGACTTCAACAGTATAGAATTATATTATTTACATTAGACGGATATTTGTGCTCATCTTGTTTGTCCGTTAAATGTAAATAATGTACATAATTCCTCATCTCTTAAATATAGAACAGTATAGAATTAACCCTCTGATATTCAGATTACTCTGTCAAATGTAATACTTGTTTATTCACATTGTTTTCAATTGATCATGTAATATTTTGTAGATTTGAGATTTCAATGATGTGATTGTTTATTTTTAAAATGACATTGTTGGGTAGGTGTGAGAGGTCAAATCTGGCTGGTTTTAACATAAAAAAGGTAGAATATTTAGGCCAGATATGGCTGGTTTAAAGGTGAAGGGTATGGATAAGAAACCAAAAGCTAGGAGTAACATTGTGGTGATGGAGAATATATCTCGGCTCTGACGTATCTAGGGGATACCCTTGTGAGCATCTCTACACTCTGATCATCATCATTCATCATCCTCGTTTAATGTCCGTTTTCAATGTTGACATGGGTTGGACAGTTTGATTGGGGACTGGCAAGCCAGGAGGCCTCACCAGGCTCCAATCTGATCTGGCAAGGTTTCTACAGCTGGATGCCCTTCCTGACGCCAACCACTCCGAGAGTGTAGTGGGTCTTTTTATGTGCCACCAGCATGGGAACCAGTCAGGCAGAACTGGTATCAGCCACGTTCGGATGGTGCTTTTTATGTGCTACTGGCACAGGAGCCAGTTGGGGTGGGGAGTTGGCATCAGCCACTTTCGGATGGTGCTTTTTATGTGCTATTGACACAGGAGCCAGTCAGAGTGGGGAGTTGGCATTGACCACGTTTAGATGGTGCTTTTTACGTGCCACTGGCATGGGGAGCGAGTCAGGTGGAACTGGCAATGACCCACACATGAATGGTGCTTATTGCGTGCCACCAGCACGAGAGCCAGTCAGGTGGCACTGGCATCGGCCACAACTACAATTTCCATTTGATTGTGATTTGATTTTGATTTTGATTTTACTTGACTCAATAGGTCTCCCTAAAATATTTTTTTTTGCCTAGGTAGGTACGTCAGAGGTGAAGGAGTTATCAAGTAAATCGGTTTACAATATTACAAAGCAAAATAAAGTGATGCCCTGGCAGAATCGTTAGCATCCGAGACAAGATGTTTCATGTCATTCTGTCAGTCTTACATTCTGAGTTCAAATTCAAATGAGTTCAACTTTACCTTTCATCCTTTCAGAGGTCAATAGAATAAGCACCAGTTGAGTACTGGGGGCCGATGTAAATCGACTTTCTCCCTCCCCCAAAATTGCTGGTCTTCTGCTGACCCATCCTTCTGGTGGAGTAAAACACTTGTGGTTGTGCCACGTGAAAGTGCCCATGTGGTGCCATCTAAAAGCACTCGTATTGTGCCATGTAAAAGTGCCTGTGTGACATGTAAAAGTACACATGTGGGCACGCGTGGTGCCGCATAAAAGTGCCTGTGCAGGGCCATGTAAAAGCACCCAGCACATTCTGTAAAGTGGTTGGCATTAGGAAGGGCATCCAGTCATAGAAACCATGCCAAAAGAGACAATTGGAGTCTGGTGCTGCCTTCCTGTGTGTTTATTGAAAGGCAAAATTAATGATGTTCAATGTTTTTATCCCTTTAGTTTCCATCAAATGTAATGTTTATTTATTCACATTGTTTTGAGTTAATCGTGCATTTTCTCATAATCTTGATATCACAATTATGTGATTGTTTATTTTTAGAATGACATGGTAGAGTGGGTGTGAGAGGCCAGATCTGACCAGTTTTAACCTTTAGCACACTGAATTTTCTCTAGAATTGTTTCCCCTGCCATTGCCCTGTTACTACAAGGGAGAAAACTCTTATGGTGACATGATGTACCTACAGTGTGCTGAAGGTTAACATAAAACTAGTTAAACATTTAGGCTGGATGTGGCAGAGTAATCTGATCCTTTGTTATGGGGTGCCTACCCCACCCCCAAATTACCTAGGGTCTAACTTTTTCTTGTTGAAATTTTGATGAATAATGTTTTTTTGTTTGCTATGTCTTATTTTTGTTGACTTCTGTTTGCTTGATGTAAGCTCCTCTTTCATATAGTGTATTTCATCTCCTGTACTGTCTGCAATGTCTCGGGTCCTTGTGGCTAAAAAAAGAGCCCCACTGCTCCCCCCCTCCTCCTCACCATCACCACCACCATTACTAAGTTGTTGGATATACAGAATCCTTATGGCCTCGCAGTATTTACTCTGGTTCTTTGCAACCTTACTGAGGTCAGCTTTGCCTTTCGTCTCTCCAGGACCGATAAAATAAAACACCAGGAAAGTGCTGTGGTCAATAATATTGATTAGCACCTCTCCAAACCCATTATTAATATTAGAAAGTTGGTGAATAACAGATTTGGTGAGTGCAGCAGACAAAATGACTTCTGGTATTTAGTTACCGTCTCTTTACATTCTAAGTTTGACTGAGTGATTAACTGTCTAAAATTACATTTCAGATTTACATGGGAAAGGTCATCCAAGTTCAATATATTTATCCGGTGATTTATAATACAGCTTATTTCCAATATCTTGTGTATAATTTCACAGTTGTTATACAAATATTACATTGTTTTGTCTGTTGAAATCCTGGCGTAGCTTGTACAGACATGAATTTGATATGAGTGGCCTTCTGAAATATTTCTAAAAATAAAACTTAATAATACTTTATACATTCTTTCTGAAGGATTTAGATCAGTGTCGTGTTTCTGAATATTTAAATGAATGAAATTTTAGTGCACGTATGTGTGTGTGTGCGTGTGTGTGTACGTGTGCGTGTGTGTGTGTATGTATAAGCTTACTTAGAAATGGATGTGTTGCATTCAGTTAAATAATAAATAATATATAATATATATATATATATATATA
>NC_068992.1:336804-337566 GCF_001194135.2 Octopus bimaculoides
TATATATATATATGTATATATATGTATCATCATCATCAACATTTAGCATCCATCTTCCATTCATGCATGGATAGGACGGTTGACAGGAGCCGGCCAAGTAGATAAAAACTACCCAAGGTTACTGTGTCTGTTTTGGCAGGGTGTCCTTCCTAACGCCAATCACTCCACAGAGTGGACTCGGTGCTCTTTATGTGGCACTAGCACAAGTGAGGTTAGTCTTGGCATGATTTTGGCCTTTCCAAACGTCAACCACGTACAGTGTGGACTGGATGTTTCTAATGTGGCACCAACACTCGTAGGGTAACCAAGTAAGTCACAAGATTAGGAATTATGAGAGGGGCAAGGCGTTTGAGGAGGGGAACTTGTATCAAAGGATGAAAGTGAATTACTCCTTTGCAATCCAACCAGATAAAGAGAAGAACCTTTTTCCTCTAAAGTTCCCTTCTCGGTTGTGGTTGAGCTTTTTTCCTTTTACCAAGCCACTGTTTACAATATTTAACATTTTGTTAGAAGATCCATTTTTCGTCAGAAGTCTATCTAAAAAGGGTGAAATGAGTTTGTAAAAATGGAGAGAAATGAAGAGAAGAGCAGATGTCAACTTGGGATTTGCGGTTGCTTTCGGACAATTCATGAGGCACCCATTTTCCAAGTTTAGGAACTTTTCTGAGTTGTTGAAGATGACGATGAACAGTTGTATGGTTTGAACTAAGCTTTATTGCCAATTCTTCAACTGATAATGTAGGATTTTCTTCAAGTAATGCC
>NC_068992.1:338467-342508 GCF_001194135.2 Octopus bimaculoides
ATATATATATATATATATATATATATAAAGGCCTAATGGAAAAGCGGATGTAAAAATGAATAAAGCAAATGAGAGAGAGAGAGAGAGAGAGAGACTTAGAGAGAGAGAGAGAGAGTTCCTGGATTGCAGAAGCTGTCCTCATCATTCATAACTTTGTTGGAATGCTCAAGTTTCACCCAACCAAGCTTTCTGCTTTAAGAGAGGGAAATTCAGTGTGTGTGTGTGTGTGTGTGAGAGAGAGAGAGGTGTCTTTACTGACAGGAAAAAATCAAAGCCATGTTTCAATTGACCACGGACACAACCAGTGGTGGCAGGTGAAGGTGAAATACTGATATAATTACCGTTGCTGCTGCTGTTGTTGTTGTTGTTGTTGTGTATGAAAAAGAAAATCATTAGATTGAGCAGTCAAGTCAGAACACCTGTTGTTCATCTTTTAAACGATGGTGTTACCGAATTATGAAAAGAGGTTGACACCACATCACAAACGGGCAAAGAAAACAAATCCTCTCCACCGTAGCTATAGCTGTCCGTTTCGGATTCGTTTCTCGGTCTGTGAAGGTTTGCATCAAAGTGGTGGTGGTGGTGGTACGAGTGGAGGTTACCGTGGTTATGATGATAGTAAGCAGTTAAAGGTATGTGACTGTATTTTCTTCTTTCATTGGTAGAAAACTTTTTAAAGAGGAGAAGCTTTTTTTTTTTTCCCTATATAGAATTGGTTTTACTGCACCTTCTTGACCTTTGGCGGT
Source organism: Octopus bimaculoides (assembly GCF_001194135.2). Classification (NCBI taxonomy): domain Eukaryota; kingdom Metazoa; phylum Mollusca; class Cephalopoda; order Octopoda; family Octopodidae; genus Octopus; species Octopus bimaculoides. The sequence goes on from NC_068992.1 coordinate 339,214, forward strand.
ATGGAAGGTAACTCTGGCCCAAACACGACTGGATTTTGTTATCTTCATTACTGTTTATATTGTTTTGATAAAGGATAAACCTCAGGAATGGGAAAAACGAGGTTAATCGTTCAAATATTGTGGCCAATTGCCAAACTCATTGGAGTATTGAATATTTGTGTTATTTGTTCAGGTTCTCATTGTTCTGGGTTCAAATCTTGCTGGAGTCACTTTTACCTTTCATCCTTTGAGAATTGATAAAGGAAATACCAGTTATGTTCTTGAGCTGATTCTTCTCTCTCTTTCTCTTTCTCTTTCTGTCTTTCTATCTCTTTCCCCCTTTTCGTCCTCACTCTTTCTCTCTCTTTCACTTTCTCTTTTTCGCCTTCTTTCTCTCTTCTTTTTCTCTTCCTCTGTCTTTCTCTTTATTTTATTTCTTTCTTTGTTTCTTTTCTCTCTCTCTCTCTTTCTCTCTCTTTTTCTCTTCTCTGTATTTTTCTCTTTGTTTCTCTCTTTGTTTATCTCTTTCTCTCTCTCTTTCTCCCCTCTTTCTCTTTCTCTTTGTTTCTCTCTTTCTCTCTCTCACTTTCAACTTCTTCCCTCCTGCCACCCTCCTCTGTGTGTGTGTGTCTTCTAGAATTGGTCCATGTTTCACTGTCAGAATTGTCATGGTTACTGGACGAGAGCATTCCTTATGTCCCCCTCTCCAGATATGGAGAAAGGTTGAGCAAAGGGTTCGTGGACAGACTGATCTATTTACTGCAACCATCTAACACTGGACTGATGTGTAGAACTCAATATGGGAGAGATTAAAGAATATAATGATAAGAAGATGACGTAAGAGAAATATATGGGATCAGCTGAGAATTGAAACCAGAATGCTAATCATCATCATCAAAACTATCATCACCATCATCATCATCATCATCATCATCATCATCATCATCATCATTATCATGGGATTTCAAAATACAAAGACCTAGAAATAGAGGTAACTCGAATGTGGAATCTAAAAACAGAAACAATTCCTATCATAGTAGGTGCCTTAGGTATAATAAAAAAATATTCAGACAAATACATAACAAAAACACCAGGACTTACAAATATATATAACATACAGAAAATTGCACTACTGGGCACTGCACACATCCTACGCAAAACACTTTCAATACAGTAACCATAAGAGCATCACAACAAACCACAGCACATACCCAAGGCACACAGAGCTGTGCTCGGTAGTGAAGTGAAAGCACGTTATAAAAATAAAACTACTGAATAATAATAATAATAATAGTAACATCGAAAAATACGTTAGGAACGAGAACCCAGGTTCAAAATTTCCCCAAAGCACCTGACGAAAGCTGGAGGGTTAACAACAAACAAGATGAGAACAAATATCCATCAAATGTAAATAATGGACAGACATAGATTGTTGTACCAGTAAGCTTGTCATAAACCCCAAGTGGTATGTGTCTCCCAGTTTGTAATTATTGTTGTTGTTATTTGTAAAAGACCAGCACAGTTTACATTGTGTGCAATAATAAAATCTTTTGTTAAATATTCGTGGATGTTGTTTAGTTACTTATTCACACAGCCCGAGAATCTCATTTCCATTCATCACCTCAGACCAGCCAACTAACCCACCTGTGATAGATAATGACTATTGAAAAGTGAGGTGTACATTGAAAATAGCTTTATTTATTTCTAATTTTTTATCTTCTTTGTGAATGATTTTAATCCTTTCGTTACCAACTTGGCTGAAATTGCCTCTAGCTCTGTAGTACAAATGTCTTGTTTTCAAAAGTTTTGAATTAAAATCTTCCACCAAACCTTAGTCACAATTTATGTTCCTAACACTAGCTGAATGATAACTAAGTTATTTTACTAAATTCTTTGTTATATTTAAAATAATTGAAAGAAACACAGAGCATCTCAAAATAAATACAGTAACAAATGGGTTAAACATCATCATGTGCTGTTTAGCTGTGGATTAACTGGTATTTGAAATTAGCACATTGGATGATTAAATGAAAGATTCTCATCTCGTTATTAATCTGGAAGATGTCTATCCATGACACTTGTTAATGGTCCTGTGAACATAGTTGTAAATAGGCACTATGAGGTGGTTTAATTGATTATTAAATTAGTCTTTGATTCATTGTCTTAGAGCGTTGAGTCCAGTTCTTACTGGGAAGCTTGGTTAAAGTAGACCATTGATCTGTCCTGAGGTGAATTTATCTGTTACATTTGCTAAACACTTACAGAAACCATAGAAAAGCACTGGACTTATGTACCGTCTTTTGATTAGAACAACATTAATGTTTTGTGTAACCTTTTTGTTTGCTTCACACCCAGTTGAATTAAGCACCTAAGGGAATTGAGAGACCTGATCAAGCAGTCATCATCATCGTTTAACGTCCACTTTCCATGCTAGCATGGGTTGGACGATTTGACTGAGGACTGGCAAACCAGATGGCTGCACCAGCAGTCAGTAGTTAATTATATCAACCTTAGTATCCAGTTGACCCCAAAAGGATGACCCTAAAAGGATGAAAGGCAAAGTTAGATCCAAAAAGATGAAAGACAAAGTTGAACCTAAAAGGTTGAAAGGCAAAGTTGAACTCCTTCTACTGAAGGCCTCGTGCCTTCAGTAGAAAAGATTATTTTAAGGTGTCGAGCTGGCAGAAACATTAGCACGCTGTGCAAAATGCCTAGTGGCATCTTGTCTGTCTTTACGTTCTGAGTTCAAATTCTGCTGAGGTCGACTTTGCCTTTTATCCTTTCGGGGGTCGATAAATTAAGTACCAGTTGCGTATTGAGGTTGATCTAATTGACTGGCCCCCTCCCCCAAAATTTCGGGCCTTGTGCCTAGAATAGAAAAAGATATACTGTGCTTGAGAAGATCTGTCAAGCCAAGTGAGGTCGCAGTCGTGGCTGATGCTGTTACATAACTGACAGCAGTGCTGGTGACATGTTAAAAACCCCCACTACACCCTTGGAGTGGTTGGCGTTAGGAAGGGCATCCAGCTGTAGAAACCATGTGAAATCAGATTGGAACCTGATGCAGTTCCCCAGCTTGCCAGTCAAACCGTTCAACCCATGCCAGCAAGGAAAACGTATGTTAAACAATAATGATGGTGATGATGATGATGATGATTTTAATACTTGTGTTATTTCATTTCATTCTTTTATTATTATTTTGTTTTTGAGGGTGAGTGGGAGGGTAGGGTTGGAGGGAGGAAAAAAGAGTAAAGGAACAAAGTCGTGAGGATTCCTATTTCATCACACACCCATTGACCCTAGTCTCAGTTCCCCG
>NC_068992.1:342587-344059 GCF_001194135.2 Octopus bimaculoides
TTCAGTTTCCTGTTGTTATGCAATTTGTTATGCAGTTGCCATAGCAACCATCACTGCCTGTGGCCATTTACTGACCAACAACCGTGTTTGACAGATGGCAGTTGCTCTGAGATAAAAAACATTAACAAAGACAAAAGCTATAATATGGCAAAAATGGTCAATCTGTCTTTTGATATTGTTTTGTAGTGAAGCTTATAAACAGGTTTGTAATCGCAAATAATTAACGAGCTGCTGTTTGGTGCTTTGAGTGGTAAATGCAGTTTATGATAAAGCTGGTGGTGGTGTTGATGAAAGGAATGATGCTTGTTGTTGTTATTTTGGTGGTGGTAGTATTGGTGTGTGGGTAATGGATCCCTTGATGGTAGTATACTGATGGTGGTGGTGGTGGTGGTGTGTGAGTGGTAGATGGTAATCAGTGTTGGCTGTGTTCAAGACTTACAACAACATCAAGGACTACATTATCCAATAGATCCCCCCCCCATTCTTTTTTCATATTCTTTAATTCTTTTAGTTTTTTTTACTTGTTTCAGTGATTTGACTACGGCCAGGCTGGAGCATCACCTCAAAGGGTTTTCGTCAAACAGATCGACCCCTGTTATTTTTATTAAGCTTAGTACTTTTTCTATTGGTCTTTTTGCTGAACTGGTAACTTACAGGGACATAAACACACCAACAGCGGTTGTCAAGCGGTGATGCGGGGACAAACACAAACACGACACACACGCACACACACACATACGACGGGCTTCTTTCAGTTTCCATCTACCAAATCCACTCACAAGGCTTTGGTTGGCCCAAGGCTATAGTAGAAGACACTTTCCCAAGGTGCCACACAGTGGGACTGAACCCAGAACCATGTGGTTGGGAAGCAAGCATCTTACCACACAGCCACATCCATTGTGTCCTAACTTGCATGGATCCACTGGAATTCTTTGAACCAAATTTTCTGCAACCAGATGTCCTTCCTGTCACCCCAGTTCTCATCTACTTCGATGCAAGCTAATGTTTCTCCATGGCCAGACATATCTTCATGGAAGATTGGAAACGAATGGTTCTGCTTCTATGATGGCAGCACTTATTTATAGCTATTGTAAGATATGAAGACACAGAGACACTAGCAGCACCCTCATGCATCATCCCCACCATGCTTAACACATAACGTAAAGGGGTGAAGACCCCCTTTTGGTCATGACTGACCTTGGGATTACACCTAGAAAGTTACCCTCCGAGGCACCAGTCCAGGCAAGGTTGTCTTGTGGAAGACCAGCAGTCACCCATGCATACCAGTCTCCCCTCTCCACTCCACCGGTGTTCATCATCATCGGGGTCATCATTTAATGTCTGCTTTCCATGCTGGCATGGGTTAGGGTTAGGGTTAGGGTTAGGGTTAGGGTTAGGGTTAGGGTTTTACAGGAGCTGGCTAGGCAGAAGCCTGCACCAGACTTCTGTGACTGTTTTGGCCTTCCTTCCTT
>NC_068992.1:344673-347335 GCF_001194135.2 Octopus bimaculoides
TACTTTGGTTGCCAGTGGCAGAGTCCATGCATGACCTGCTCCACTGGGAAAGGAAAAAGTCCAACTCTTCAATTTAATGAGGTGAATTACCAATCATATACTTACTCTTTTACTTGTTTCAGTCATTTGACTGCAGCCATGCTGGAGCACCACCTTTAGTTGAGCAAATCGACCCCAAGACTTATTCTTTGTAAGCCTAGTACTTATTCTATCGGGTCTCTTTTGCCGAACCACTAAGTTATGGGGACGTAAACACACCAGCGTCGGTTGTCAAGTGATGTTGGGGGGACAAACATGGGCACACAAACATACACACACATACCTAGTAGCCCTTGCAGTGCACCAATTCTTCTCTGTGATATGCTGTTTGAGAAGCATTGACCTAAATGACAGGAACCTACATAAGATCATTTGATTGACTTACTTAAAATGGATGGAATTGTAAGAAGAATATTTCTCCTTCATCTCTATCATCCATAGCACAAAGCCATTGTTAAGTTATGACTTGTTGACATTTCTTGGATCTTAGGAGACTTATTGATTAACTTAATAACAGACTGTAGTGATTGGCTACACATTTCATGTCACCTAATTACATGAAAGTGGTTGTCTGTATCATTGATAGGTTAACCCTTTCATTACCAAACCGGTTGAAACCAGTTCTGGCTCTGAATACAAATGTCTTGTTTTCAAAAGTTTTGAATTAAAATCTTCCACCAAACCTTAGTCACAATTTATGTTCCTAACACTAGCTTAATGATAACTAAGTTGTTTTATTAAATTCTTTGTTATATTTACAATTAATTGAAAGAAACACACAGCATCTCAAAATAAATACAGTAACAAAAGGGTTAAATTATGAGTTTTATGCTAGGGACCAGCTGCGGTGATGATGGCAGTGTACAAATTACCGTCCCATTCTGAAGTATAGTCATTATTCACTGGAAAGAAACCGATAGATAAGGGTTTAAATTACTTTCAGTGCCCTTCCATGCAATCATGTTGGTATTGTGTTGACTGTTATTCATTATGTGTAGTGAGTGGGTAGAATGCATGGGAAGGGAATTAGGTTTACCAAAATAAGCTCATTTCCTTTGATCGAAGTGAGAATAAGGAAATGGATAACATGAAATTTCTGTGTTGGATGAGAGTGATAGTATTTTCATCCTTTCTGAAATGCTGGTCCTACTAACAATGCTAGGAACTGGATGAAACAAACAAACAATCATTTGTTTGTCTTCTCAGCTAGATTTTATTTCTCCAGTTTTTATCTTTTGTTTTCTCTTCTCTCTCTCTCTCTTCAGGTGGTCTACATGCACACCACTTTGAAAGCGCCCAGTGTTGTACTTGTTGTAGAGCTTGTTGGCCAAACAAAAGATTCAGATGGGGTCAGCAAAGCAAGGTCACTCGGTTGGGGAATCATCAGACCCTTTGCTGTGGATGCTGAACATCCAAACACTTTACGAAATGATCACAGTCCTCTCAAGAAGTAAGTAGACATTTAGGGCTGCATCAGTCTAGTTTTTTTTTTCCCCCCTCTTTTTATTGCATTTATCTTCCGATTGCCACATGTAGACAATTTTACATTTCAGTTTCCATGTGTTGTTTCATAGTCAAATTGGTTTTCTTGTCTTTTGCAAACCTCCCCACCTCTGTCTGTCTGTCTGTCTGTCTCTCTGTGTGTGTCTCTCTGTGTGTGTCTCTCTCTGTGTCTCTCTCTCTGTGTCTCTCTCTGCGTCTCTGTATCTCCCTCTCTCTCTTTTACTTAATGATCTCTATGTATTGTGCCTTGTCTGTCTCTTTGTATTTCTAATTTTTAATGATTTTGTACACTCTCTGAGTGGTTGGCGTTAGGAATGGCATCCAGCTGTAGAAACTCTGCCAAATTAGATTGGAGCCTGGTGTAGCCATCTGGTTCACCAGTCCTCAGTCAAATCGTCCAACCCATGCTAGCATGGAAAGCGGACGTTAAACGATGATGATGATGATGATGATGATTAGTTTCTCTTTTTCTCTTTTACTCACACACACATGTGCATACACGCACACATATGCCCCCCCCCCACACACATGAAAACTCTTCCTTCTTTTTCTCATTTACCCTTTTCTCTCCTTAAATCTGTTCACCTGTTCCTTGTGATGAGTTGAAACCAGTATCCACTGGGAACCAACGCATCACGACACCTATTGAAGCCTAACTAAGCTGGGCTGGCATCTAACTAGCCAGCTCGAGACACCTAGATGGTAGACCAGCGGAAGTCTACCCACCCTAGCAGGGAGGCCCACACCTCCCAATCAGGATCACCCATACACTGCATGGTTCCCACCAAATACTGCAGAGTAGATACAGGAACAGTATATACGCATAAGTATCATCATCTATAACATGGCAGTTTTATATTTAAGAGATGAGGAATTATGTATATTATTTATATTATTTACATTTCATGGATATTTGTCCTCGTCTTGTTTGTTGTTAACACAACGTTTCGGCTGATATACCTTCCAGCCTTCATCAGGTGTCTTGGGGAAATTTCGAACCTGGGTTCTCATTCCTAAGGTATTTTTCGATGTCATCATCATCATTATTATTATATATGTGCGTGAATTTCAGATATTATGAGAAATAAATGATTACATCAGTATCGAGAGAAGATTTAGC
>NC_068992.1:347600-354101 GCF_001194135.2 Octopus bimaculoides
GTGTGGGTGGCACATAAAAGACACCATTTTGAGCGTGGCCGTTGCCAGTATCGCCTGACTGGCCTTCGTGCAGGTGACACGTAAAAGCACCTACTACACTCTCTGAGTGGTTGGCGTTAGGAAGGGCATCCAGCTGTAGAAACTCTGCCAAATTTAGATTGGAGCCTGGTGTTGCCATCCTGTTTCACCAGTCCTCAGTCAAGTCGTCCAACCCATGCTAGCATGGAAAGCGGACGTTAAACGATGATGATGATGATGATGATGAAAGCTACTCCTGTGTCCATGTCAACAATTTATATAAAACTCATTGAACATTCATTCAAAGGTTGCTTGTTCTTACCAAACTTCTTATTTTAGAGTCCACACGTGGTCACAACACTTTTAGAATTTTACCAGAGATCAAAGGACCCAAAAAATACAAAGTCACCGGTATTACTTTGGTAATTATAGATCAGGCACCAGCATTTCAAAAGGGTTGAAAATACTGTCACCTTCATCCAGCACAGAAATTTCATGTTATTCATCTTCTTATTCCCATCTCAATCAAAGAAAATAGGTTTATTTTGGCATACCCAGTTTCCTTCTCATGAACTCTGGCCACCCACTGCACGTAATGAATAACAGTTCATGCACTACCAACGTGATTGCGTGCAAGTGTATGAAAAGCATCTTATAGCCTTATCTGACAGTTTCTTTTCAATCAGTAATTTATGTGGCCAACCAAATGGCTGACTGAACTAAGCCAGAGTTTGGAGATGTAATCCTGTTTACTTTGTAATTGACAAATCTATCTTGAACTCTACATAACTCTTACAAAAATTTATTGAGCATTTTTATATTTTTGTACCACAAAATACACAAAAACCACAACACACACACAAACAAAAGAAAGTCTGTCTCATTTTCTCTCGATGTCTATGCTTGTGTGTGTGTGTGTGTGTATATATAAATATATACACACACACTTGCATACACAAATACATGTACACAGTTGCATGCACATATAGACACATGCTTACATATTAATATATACATGCGAAGATAAAATATTGTTTCTGTGAAATACAGCACAAGACCTTTGAAGCTGTATCTTTTGTTTAACTATTGATATTAAGAATAAGTAGAATAAAACAATGGATTCCAGATATACAGCAGTAGAATCTGGTTTGGTAAGGACACTGATGTATTTATTTCTTACAGAGTGCAGCTGTACAAAGGGACACCCAGAGCACTTCTTCTTATAGATGAGCCAATCGAACGTAAGTTATTTTCTACCTATTTGTGTGTGTGTGTGTGTGTGAATGTATACAGAGAGCATAGTACCTGATCAAGGGCTTTCTCCAGGGTTTGTGGATGCTTTATATAATGGATTGCATTAGGGCGGGGTGAGCTGGCAGAATCATAAGCACACTGGGAGAAATGCTTAGTGATATTTCGTCTGTTGTTACGTTCTGAGTTCAAACTTCGCTGAGGTCAACTTTGCCTTTCGTCCTTTTGAGGTCGATGAATTAATACTGGGGTCAATCTAGCTACCCACTGCAGTCGTTTCTCCCCGCCCCTGACAATGTTATTCTTCATCTCACTACTTACTTCATAAACTGGCTACAAATTATTGTATTTGTGATTGAACTGAAAGTGTTAGTCTTACTGTCATCTTGTATAAACAGCAACAGATGGATTGTTCAGAGAACCCAGCAGTTCTTTTATTTGGCTTCCATTACTATAGTTGAGAAGCCATATATTTTCTTGGTGATTGGAGAGTTTTAGCTGCTTAGAGGTTCATAATAGATGTGCAAGTTGAAAATATTCAACTGTTTATTTGCTGAACAATCTAAAAGTTTGCGTGTAGTTTTCAATCAATGAAACACTGAAAACTTGAAGATTTTATATTCAGATTGCTAGTAATAATAATAATAATAATAATAGTGATTCTTTAATAGATAAATAAATAAATAAATAAGTAGTGAAAAATTACCAATATATTCTATGTAAACAGCATGGTTAAACACTGTTTTGTGTAAAGCACCAAAGTGCTGAAAATGCCCTCAGGGAGAGTCTCACAGAGCATAAAATATATATCTAGTTATTTCTATACTATTGTTTTACATTAGTAGCCAGAAATTTAGACTCATTGAACTTCAGCATACTTTCAAAGTAGTTGAAGCAAAAGACAAGTTAAAAACATGTTAGGGGAATTTCATTCTGTGTTCACAAGCAGAGGTAGTTGTAGTTTTAGCTTTTGTTCATTATCAGTTTGTTGTTGTATATGATATTTTTTCAGTTAAACATAAATTGCAGCATTCTGAACCATTACTGGATGGGATTTCCTTTCTCTAGCCTGTTTAACTCATGCTGGGATTATTTTTGTCTTATTTTATTGCCATTTTCTTAGATTAAGAAAATAAATGTCAGTAATACTCTGTGGTTGATTCAATCCAGCTTTACCTCATCCATATAAATTTGTGTTTTTGTATTCTTGTAAATAGTTATTATGTTCTTTTGTCACTCTTTATATTTTAGATTGTGAACACTTAAAATCGATTAATGGGCGCTACTTGACTTGTTCCATAAGCATCCATCAAGCTTTATTCAAAATTGTTCACTTGTTACCTGAGAATGTATTCTTTGGAAGAACAGACAAGATCCCAGGGTTGCAGCAGATCGGTAAAACAAGTTAGTATTTCTTTTCTGAGGATACTTTTGTTCTTTCTTTTTATTCTCTCTCTGTTTTTTTGTTTTTATCTTCTCCCTTGGATGACATTGGTTGTGTGTAGAGGCGAGGCTGGTATGCATGGGCAATTGCTGGTCATACATAAACAACATGGCCCGGACTTGTGGCTCGGAGGGTAACTTTCTAGGTGCAGTCCCATGGTCATTCGTGACTGAAGGGGGTCTCCGTAATAGATGAACATAGTCAGCCAGGATCTGTTCGATAAGAAGTTTCATAACGTGTGACAAAGTACAGGTTATAACTTTGATATTCAGAGTAAAATGGCAGCTTTGCAGTGAGCTGGATCATCATTGCTACAAAAGATAAGATACAGAGGTGTCACTCAAGTGTAAAGATGGTGTTAAATTAGGATTAAGGAGCTAAGTAGTTAGAATTAAGGAGTTAGGGACCTCATCATATTTGCTGAAATTCCTAACAATTGAAACTAAATGTCTTTCTAACCACTCCCTGTCAATTGATACAACAATATGCAAATGGGAAACAAAACACAAATAGTTAACATTATTGAGCAAATGAATTAATCATGAATAGAAAAAAATAATTATTAAAGGGGAAAATATTTAGTCTTGTTCTTTTGCGCTAAAATAATATTTCATATTGATATCCCTAAGGAGACTGTGTTGATCTGGTAATGGAAGGATTACAATGTTAACCTGTTTGTGTGTCATGCAATATTGATGCAACCAGTATCATGTAGATATAGCTGTGTTGATTTAATTATTTAGGGAGAAAAGACTGACAATAAGTATGTGAGAATAATTAAAGCATACACTATAGAGCACGTGATGTTATTTGGTGGCTGATATTGTTGTTGTGATTATTGTGGCAGTGTGAAGGCTATTGGACTGTCATGGTTTTTGAAGTGCAGTGTTGGTGGATGTAGTTGTGGTGGTTGTAGTCACGGTAGTGGCTGTAGTTGCGGTGGTGGTTGTTGGACTTGTTGCAAAATGTATTTTTTGCATTTGCATTGGGTGAGAATGGGGAAGGGGAAATTGAGGTAAAAACAATAAAAAAAGTGATTTCTTAAATAAATTTTTATTCTGCTTAATATTCCTCTTGTTTTCTTTACTTTCTAACTAGTTGATCCGTTCCATAAACCAAAGTTATCTCCAGTCTTTATGTGCCAACTGAATAATATTTTAGTGTCGCTGCCGCCAAATATTGATCGGTTTGAAGAAGAACTCTGCCAACGTCTCAGTGAAGATTATCTCAACAACATCTCTGATGCTGATAGTCTTACCAACATCTCCGTTAATGAACTGGTTTCAATCACAGAACGAAGACTCAAGGTAGGAATATGGCGTTGACAGGCTGAAAGGCTGTGTTCAGTGTGAGGGTGTAGTGTGGGTTAGGGTGTAGAAGTGGTAGTGGTTGTTGTTGTTGTTGTTGTAGTTGTCATGATTATTGTGGTGGAGTGATGATTGCTGAAGTGTGAGGGCTGGTTGTGGTGGTGGTTGTGGTTGTTGTGGTAGTAGTGGTGGTGGTGGTGGTTGTGGTGATGGTGGTGATTGGGGTCATTGTTGTAGTGGTGATGTTTGTGGTGGTGGTGGTGATGATGGTTGTGGTGGTGGTGGTGGTGGTGGTTGTTGCTGTGGTGGTGGTTGTGGCAGTGGTGGTTGAGGTGGTTGTGTTGGTGGTGGTTGTGGTGGTAGTGGTGGTGGTGGTAGTGGTGGTGGTGATGGTGGTGGTGGGGGTTTTGTGATAGTAGTGGTGGTTGTTGTGGTATTGACAATAATTGTTGTTGTTGTGGTGATGGTGGTGGTGGTGGTGTTGATAGTGTTTGTTGTGTTTGTGGTTGTCAAGATAAGGTAGTTGTCCAGTTACTACAGCTGTCAAGGTGTCCTGGTTGTTAAAGTGATGTTGTTGTGATCTGATTGTTGTTGTTGTTGTTGTCATAGCAGTTACCGATTTGTCATTGGTTGTCTTTTAGATGCGATGAGTGATGGTTATGGGCGCCATACCAGTCTCCTGCTACAACCATTTCATACTTTTTGCCTACTTTGGATTGACAACGACAATTTGTTGAAGATAATTACTTTGCCTCGTTTCTTCCTTTCCCTCTTCCTTCCTTCGTTTGTATTTCTCTTTCCACCAGAAACCTATCAACCATTTATTATTGATCTTAAAAAACTCAATAGTCATTACGACATCTTACACTGTTCTTTTGTTTTGCTTTTTGTTTTGTCTTGGTTGTAAGTTTGCTTTTTGACAATTTTTCTTTTACTTTTTTTTGTTTTCCTTTTATTTCTTTATTGAACACATGACCCAATCAATAAAGTATTGATATCTTCAGACTCAGTGATGCAGCTTAGTATCTCAAGCAAATATTATCTATCTTCAATGGAAGTCACTGCATTCACTACCATTTGATCAGTCTGTTGTTGTTGTTGTTGTTCATGTTGTTCTTTGTGTTATTTCCTTTCCTTTATACAGTTGTATAGAAGGAGATTATATTTAGAAATGAGTTACAACTAGTCATCTGCTATCCTAATGTATTTTATACTAATTTTGTTTACCACTTGCAGGAGATATTTTATATTCTTCTCAATAATCTAGTTGTCCCTTACAGAATGGTTATTTTCAAGGTCTTTTATCCTAATATTAAACATATTTAACCATTCGTCTAACCTGTTTGTGGCCACATTGTTTTCTTTTTCTTTTTACCAGTGGACTTATTAGCTAATCTTATCATGTCATTTCACATATTCAGCTTAAAGCAGTGAGCTGGCAGAACCGTCAACACACTGAGCAAAATGCTTAGCGGTATTTCATCTGTCTTTATGTTCTGAGTTCAAATTCCACCAAGGTTGACCCAGGATATACCAGCAAACAGCAGCTGCAGCAACACGCTGCTTTGACACACGCCCCCACTTCTGACCTGCTTCTGTTTGATTGATAATTCTAAGAGTAGCTTTATGATTAGTTACCAATGATGGCATTGGTGGGAATGTTGGTTGCAGTGATTGGTTATCATTGACCCTTTAAGTTATGAGTTCAAACTCTGTCTAGGCCAACTTTGCCCTTCATCCTTTTGGGGTAAAAAAAAAACAAGTACCAGTCAAGTACTGGAGTTGATAGTATTGCCTGATTCCTGCCTCACAAAATTGCTGGTCTTGTGCCAAAATTCGAAACCATTATTGACTGTACATTTTAATTGACGTGCCTAGCTGCCATTTTATAAGATATAATTTTGCAGTATTCATGGTGGTTTTGACAAATGTATTTTTAAAGTTTTCTTTTTTATAGCTTGCTGTTCACAATGGGTGGTGCTTCTGCGGTAATGAAGAAATCATACATCTTGATCTGGAGTACAGCAATGGTTCAAATGGCCAGTCTCCAAGTCCTGCTCCCAGGCCAAGAAGTAGCTACCGGAGGAAATATTCTCTGACGTCAAATGGGTATGGAAATTCATTGGATATTTCGGAAATAGGTTAATCAAAATAAGTTTCAAGTCTGCAGCCATACTGGAGCACCGGAATGTAATCAACCCCAGTGCTAATTTTTGATTTTAAGTCTGGTACTTATTCTATCGGTCTCTTTTGCCAAACTGCAAAAGTTATGGGGCTGTAAACAAACCAACACCAGTTGTCAAATGGTGGTGGCAGACAAACTCAAACACACACACACACACACACACACACACAACAAAACAGGAAGTTTGAAAGTTTATTGGAATCATTTATTCACCATTACACATGTTCCATTTGCTAATAGGAATTACAGGATTTTACATGTTAGGTAGATATGTCCATTTGCTAATAGGAATTACA
>NC_068992.1:354111-361080 GCF_001194135.2 Octopus bimaculoides
TTTTACATGTTAGGTAGATATGTCCATTTGCTAATAGGAATTACAGGATTTTACATGTTAGGTAGATATGTAAGGAATTTTGTATTAGAAATTCTTCAGACAGAGAAATTAAATGATAAATATTTTACAATTTAGATGCAGTGTTTATATTTAGTTAGTAATCAGGAGTAGTTGAGGCAGTTTGGGTGGAAGCAGAAAGAGCAAATCAAATATCACTGTAAAAAGAATGGAAGAGAGTTACGCACTCATATACACACATACCAAACACATATACTCATACGTGCATACATGCACATACACACACACATATGCATAATACAAAATCATGCACTTGTACAGATTCAGATAGATAAAGACAAGTCTCAATATGTTGATCTTTACAAACATACTTATATATACCAGTATATATATATATATATATATATATATATATATACACCCACACACATACACATATACATATATATATGCATGCACATGCACTTACATAGGCATTATATGCGCACACACCCACTTAGACATATATATATATATAATATACAGGGTGCAGTGAATATATTGTCATCTAAATTGCGCAAAAATTAGAAAAGCACTGACATCTCATTTTAGCAGGTATATTTTACCAAAATTACATAAAAATATATTGAAATACTGAAGAGTGAATTTATTGAATAAAATTGCCATTGATTTCAACTGCGGCTTCCACACAACTTCGGATCTCCTGCAACTCTTCTGGATGGTCTCCTTGTTTAAGTTGGTGAATGCTGCTATAATCCTTGCCTTCAGTTCATCTTTGGTGTTGCAAGGAGTTTTGTTGGTCTCTTGCTAAACTGCACTCTGCACATAATAATCAAGGGGGTTGCAGTCTGGGGAGTTAGGTGGCCAGATGTTAGGGGTGGTGTGGTCGCAGAAATTGTCTGACTGCCATGACTGGGTTCTCCTACTTGCGTGGAATGGTGCAGAGTCCTGGTGCCAGACACTGGGTCTTTGAATAGCCATCCTCTTGACCAGGGGCAGCACTACCTCGTCCAGTCACTTGATGTAGGCCTCCATGTTGAGTCTGAGGCTGTGTGGGCAGATGAATGGAGGCATAATGTCACCAGAACTGGTGATCACCCCAAACACGATGATGTTGACTGGATGTTTGATTTTCATAACTCTCGGTAGATGTTTTGGGGACACTGCAAGCCAGCAGTTGTTCTGTGTGTTCATCTGTTTGTATTGGAGCTTCTGGCACAAATGCTAAGCAGGACAGCATGTCATTCCCAAATTTCTGGCAAAGTAAATTGCATCACAGTGCTGTTTTTCTCATAGACAGTGTCCAACTGACCCTACTATATATTGAAATGTGTATAGATATGACATGCTTCTTTCAGTTTTTATCTTCCATATCCACTTACAAAGCTTTGGTTGACCTTGGGTTATAGTAGAAGACACTTACCCATGTTGCCATGCAGTGGGACTAAATGTGGAATCATGTGTTTGGGAAGCAAGCTTCTTACCACACAGCCATGCCACATAGAGCCCTCCTCAGGTGCTTACAATATCTCTGAAGGTGTACTGATATCTGGTTTAAGACCTACTGGTGTGAAAGAAAAGAAAATTTGTATAAGTTTTTGTGAGCTCACTGTTACTCAGTATTAGCAAGAGGTTAAACAATGATGCATTTTTGTGTGATACGAGGGGATGATTTACTCATCCTCACAATTCAGTCCTCTGTGTCACTCTGATACTATTATTCAGACTTTTCTTTTCTTTTCCTTTAAATCTGGAATTCAGGTCTTCAAATGCTGTTGGATTAGTGCTGAGATCCCCATGCTATGTTAAGGATCTTTTTGACTCACCTGACTGTTCTGTGGTTCTATCTTTGGAGTATGTTATCTCTGAACCAATGATGGAAGAACACATGAAAGTAAGAATATAATTTTTCTAAAATAATGTATTTGGAGAATTTGTGAATTTTCCTTCTCTTTTCTTCTTTTATAATTTTTTCGCCATCATTATCGTTATTTTTGGCTAATTGCAGAGGGAGCCTGTGGAAGGGGTAGACCCAGTAAGACATGGGACAAAGTGGTGAGAAAGGATTTTCAGATGTTGGGCCTCAATGAGGAAATAACGAAGGACTGAAACTTCTGGTGATTTGCTTACTTCAGCAGACATGTCAAACTAAGTAAAACCATGACCATCCATATATACAGGGATGTCTTTATGGTCATGTGGATTGCACTTGTGCTGGTGCCATGTGAATGACTCATACTGGTAGCATGTTAAAAGCACCCAACATACTCTGTAAAGTGGCTGGCACTAGGAAGGGCATCCAGCTGCAGAAACCATGCCAAAACAGACCATTGGAGTCTGGACGACTCTCCTGTAAAACCGTCCAACCCATGCCAGCATGGAATACAGATGTTAAACAATGATAATGATGATGATGGTGATTGAATACAACAACAACAAGAATAAGAATTATAATAATATTTAAAATTTTGTCCCAAGGTCAGCAATTCTAAGAAAGGTGGATAAGTCAATTACATCAACCTTAGTATTTTACTGGTACATTATTTTATCGACCCTGAAAAGACAAACGGGGTAAAGATGGCTTTGGTGGTATTTGAACTCAGAGCATAAGGAGCTGGAAGACATGCTGTTAAGTATTTTGTCCAGTGGTGTAACTGCCACAATTCGGGTGACAGATGAGGGAGGATATTACAAGGAGAAATGAAAGTGCTTGACCAGGTCTTACATTATTGATTTTGAATGGATGAAAAGTAAAGTTGACTAATGATTTCTGAATTAGACACAGGAGCATCAGTTTTGAAGAGACTGGTACTTTATTCTATTGGCCCCAGAGAGGGAATAAATGGAAAAGTTGATCCCAGTAAGATTTCAACTCTGATTGTAAAGAGTTAGAATGAATATTATGAAGTAAAATCCTTTCTACTAAAGGCACAAGACCTGAAATTTTGGGGTTAGTGGGTTACATTGATCCCTGATATTTTATTGACCCTAAAAGAATGAAATGTAATGATGACTTCAGCAGAATTTGAACTCCAAACCTATAGCTCGAAGAAATGCCATTAAGTATTTTACTCAATATGCTAACAAGTCTGCCAGCAGCAGCAGCAGCTGCTGCTGCTGCTGATGATGATGATGATACGAAGAAGAAGAAGAAGAAGAAGAAGAAGAAGAAGAAGAATGATGCACTTTATTGTCATCTTTTTTTTTTTTAAATTAATTCAAATATTAATAATTCAATTTAATTGATGCAGAAAGCATGAGAATTAATGAGATGAAAATCATTATCCTCATTATCATCACAAACAGTGTTTTAATGTCTGTTTTTTCCCCATGTTGATAAGGGTTGCAGTACAATACATTACCATTCCTCTGAGTTCTATGTTATATCTTATCTGTGAGAGAGCAACATCATCAGGTCTCATCTCAGCACTCCTGTCTTTGGCCTCCTTTTCTTTTGGCTTCCTTCCACTGTCAACTCAACGTACATTCCTGCGCACTAACTTTTCTTCTCACCTGGACTGATATCTTTAATAATCAGCAGTTGTCTTTGATTACTTATACCCAACATTTCATTACAGCTAATGTAGCACATTCAGCATCGGGTGTTTCAAGATCAGGTGTTTTGAGATGATGCAGCCATGGTCATGTGGTCAAGAAGTTTGTTTTCCAAACACTTGGTTTTTGGGTTCAGTCCCATGACATTTTAGGCAAGTGTCTTCTACTATAGATCCAGCCAACTAAAGCCTAGTGAGTGGATTTAGTAGGTGGAAACTGGGAGAAGCCTCTGTGTGTGTGTGTGTTTGCCAGCATAGAAAATAGACATTAAATGATGATAATGATGATGAGGATGATAATCCTCATCTTTTAACATCTGTTTACCCTGCTGGCATGGGTTAGATCAGAGGGTCGGCAAATCAGGGTAAATTATCCAAAGTAGGGTAAAAATGAAATTCTTGGGGGTAATGAGGATTCATTGGACATAAGTAAAATTATATAAAAAACGTGTTCCTTGTTATGACAAATTATTCTTCTGGCAACCCTGCATCTGTCCAATGTAATGGACATGTTTAGGAAACGTCACACCATTTTGAACCACAAACAACTTGGTTGCTAAGGCGTTGTCAGCATCATTTCTCTGAAACCTGAAGTGAAAAAGTTTCTAGAGAAGTCCTTTTGTTTCATAATGAGGATATTAAAGTATTTTATCGCATTTGTTTTATACTTTTAATATTTAGAATTGTATTCTCCAAATAAATAAATTCAATAAACCTGGAAGGATGAAAGGCAAAGTTGACCTGAATGGAATTTGAACTCTTGAGCATAAAGATGGACGAAATGCTGCTAAACATTTTGCCCGGCTTTCTCATGATTCTTATTTCTTTATTGCCCACAAGGGGGCTAAACATAGAGGGGACAAACAAGGACAGACAAACGGGTTAAGTCGATTACATCAACCCCAGTTCTCAACTGGTACTTAATTTATCGACCCTGAAAGGATGAAAGGCAAAGTGGACCTCGGCGGAATTTGAACTCAGAACGTAACGGCAGACAAAATACAGCTAAGTATTTCGCCCGGCTTGCTAATGATTCTGCCAGCTCACAACCTTTGTTAGTGCAAATATTGACTTCACCTTCTTGCAGAGGACATGTACATAATGTGATTGATATCCAGAGAGAGAGAGAGAGAGAGAGAGAGAGAGAGAGAGAGAGAGAGAGAGAGAGAGAGAGAGAGAGAGAGAGAGAGAGGGAGAGAGAGAGAGAGAGAGAGAGAGAGACTGCAACATAACAAACTGCAATGTTTCATGTTATTCCTGATTATTTCCAGCTGGTATAAATATCAGGTCAAAGACGTGTTCTCTCTACATATAGAATATGGCATGTTTGATTATGGCGAGAGTCTGTAGATTCATTACTCTCACTGCCATTCTGATTGTTTTCAGGTTTCCATTCAATATTCTTTGCATATCGTTAATGCCATATTTTCAAAACTGTTTCTGCTTGGTAACCATAAAATTCTAAAACATTTTTTTCTTCTTATTTTGAAATGCTGAACAGAAAATATAATATTGTTGTTGTTGATTAACCCTAGGTCGTTCCTGATTGAGTAGGTCTATGATCAAAGGCAGTGTTAGCATGACCAGCCCATTTATTTCCCCAGTATATCTAAGACTTAATTAAAGCTTAATTAACACACACATCCACCCATGCTTTTGCACCCACCCATGCTCATGCACACAATCATGCTTGCGCATACACATATACGCATGCCTGCACTTGTGTGCACATACAGCCACACCCACACACATACACACCTACTCACACATCTACACAAACACACACACACACATACACACACATGCTCTCACATACACACACCTATGCTCGCACACACACACACACACACACACACATACACACACTCATTCTCACTTGCATGCGCATACTCGCACCCCCCCACACTTACATGCACACCAACATTTGCACACACACCCATGCTCACATGCACACATAACCATTCTAACTCATACTTACACCCCACCCCCACCCCTGCCAGCATGCACAAAAAAAATCCGGAGGAAGTGAAGTTGGTTTTTATCAGTAGAAATTATAAAGTGAATTCGATGAGTTTGGATAAGTTTTTGGGCTGGAGGGGGGGGGGAGAAGAGGAATCTTACACGTTTGGATTGTCCTCCCATTTGAGAAACAGCTATTGTTTTCAGCTCTTTGAATCAGCCAGAGATTTAATTTAGAAGATCCGGTTCCTGTTCTACTCATGGCATGCAAACTTATGGAAACTCATGAATTAGGACTAAATTATTCATCTTAAATTGGTGGGGGTGGTCTTTTTTGCCAATATCTTTAGCTTTATAAGAACTCACTTATTGGTTTAGTTGTTTGTTGTAGAAGATAAATGGCCCTCTGTCAGTCGCAACATGAGTGTTCCAGTTGATCTGGTCAATGGAACAGCCTGCTTGTGAAATGAAAGGGTAAGTGGCTGAGCACTCCACAGACATGCACACTCTTTACATAGTTGTCAGGGAGATCCAACATGACACAGAATGTGGCAAGGTTGGCCCTTTGAATTACAGGTACTATTCATTTTAGCCAGCTGAGCGAACTCGAGCAATAAGAAATAAAAATAAAACATCTTGCTGAAGCCCACAATGCACTGCTAGGAATCGGACTCATGACCTTACGATTGTGAGCTGAGTACCCGAACCACTAAGCCATGTACCTTCATGTTGTAGAGGTGTTCCTAGTTGTCAGTGGTCTTGCACTGACTATTAACGGTATCAACCAGAACAACAGAAGCCAATCGTTATCTGACATGCAAACGAGCTTTATGCTTCAGAAAATACTTCAGCTGCTGACTTTTCCCAAAGCATGAATTCATACTTCATTGCTTCTGAGTTCAGTCGTCTGTAACTAAACCTTCCATTACGCATGTTGGTGACATAGATGTTGGTTATTTTTGCCATCATTGTATTTAACACAAATAGTATCCATTTTGTCTTCACTTATCTGCCTGTTAGACAAGTCTTCGCTCAATAATTACGTTACAGCAATAACTGATTCATTGAACTGCAACCTATCTTCCATCGCCACCACCACCACTACTACTACTACTGCTGCTACTGCTGCTATTGCTATAGTTTCTGCTTCTCTGAACATTGCCGACTCGGTAGCAACCATTACACAAACCTATTGAATGCATTTGCTTCTCTGTCCCCAATTTAGAACTGAACCTTATCTCTCTTTTCTCAAACTCGCTTACGACTCACACTTTTCCCCAATCCCTTTGTTTTTCTTACAATTGTTCACCCCTGGAAGGACTCCCTTTCTGTCTGTGTTTCTTTCCTCCCTCCAACCGACACCGATTCAGACTGAACATCACTGTCATTACCATCGCACACTTTTCCTTATCCACCTATCCATCCACCCACCCATCCA
>NC_068992.1:361219-379636 GCF_001194135.2 Octopus bimaculoides
CCATCCATTTTTTTTCCCCACCAAATATTCCTGGGGAGGGTTTTGCAGGGGTGGGAGTGAGTGGGTGAGGTGATTTAGAGCCCTCAGGCATCTCCTTTATTAGGTCTCCTTTCAGAAGCAGCTCATTACATTTTCCGGTTGGATTCATAAGCAGCTTTTACATTTGGTTAGTCTTCCAGTTTGAGAGGAACAAAAACCCGGAGGGTCGTGGGTGCTGCCCCTCCCTCCTTCACTAAATGATACTCTCTCCTACCACCTCCAGAGTATATATGCATATAAATATATACAGTATGTGCATGCTTGTGTGTGTGTTTGTGTACACACATACATGCACACACACACACACACTATGTATAAATGTATACATAGCTTATATATAACTTCAGTTATAGATCCTATTTTTTGTTTCCTATTTTTGTTTCCTATTTTTTGTTTCCAGTTTGTTCGATCAATGCCATGGGCTTTCAAAAGAGTCGTCCTTCTTCGATGGTGCATATGGAAACCATTTGACTCCTCAGCACCTGGTCAAGAAATGGTTGGGGATGTCCACGTGATCCCGTTTATTGCTGGACCCAGTCGAAATCCCGATGAAGTGTTTGTGTACAGGGGACCACTAACTGATATGTATGATAAGCACCTAGCTCGAATGGCCCCAGGAAATATCCAATTCTATGCTATGTTGCACACACAGGTATGTATTACCTAACAGGTATGTATTACCTAACAGGTATGTATTACCTAACAGGTATGCATTACCTAACAGGTATGTATTACCTAACTACCGTATAATTTATTACAGGGGCTCCGTTTGGAAATGGATATCAATTTAAAAGTTGAACTGTTTTTGTATGTAGTTTGCCAAGAAACTGTCACAGTTTAGTGGCTGTGTGGTAAGTAGCTTGCTTATGAACCACATGGTTCCGGGTTCAGTCCCGCTGTGTGGCACCTTGGGCAATTATCTTCTACTATAGCCTCGGGCCGACCAAAGCCTTGTGAGTGGATTTGGTCGATGGAAACTGAAAGAAGCCTGTCGTATATATGTATATATATATGTGTGTGTGTGTGTATGTTTGTGTGCCTGTGTAATTGGTATTACTTTGTGGGTGGTGATATTTTTGAGCTGTCAGTTGATGGAGTTGGTGCAGGTAAGGCATGAGGTGTCTTGGTTGCTTGTGAATAATGTTTGAGTGTTGAAGGTTAGGGAATTATGAAGGGTGGCACTATCTGTATAGGAGTGAGTATTGCTGGGATGTGTAGCATGTTGTTGATGGACAGTGTGAGAGGTAACGTTTTGGGGGAGTGGAATCTGCTTAACTGCAGGTACTTGGTGACCTTACTTGTGCCTTAATCTTTGTTGAAATAATGATTGTATCCATAATTTATGCATAAATAATGTATGTATCTCTAATATATGTTGATAATATGTATGGCTTTTCTGCACTGGGGTACAGACAGAGCTAACCGTTGAAGCTAATATGGTGAATCTTTACTTTTTATGGTTCCAGGTTGGTAGTTGGTGAGAGAAGTTGGGCAAGTAATGTGGTTGTTTGAGAGGAACATCTTACCAATTCAATCATCTACATTCTCTGTGAGGAAGTTGGAGAACTATGTTTAGTAAATAGATAATATATGTTAATGATGGTTCTAATGAGGAAGACACTGGTGTAATAAGAAATGTAGGATGTTAGCTGGGTTTGGATGCGGAGCTGTGCAGTTGTGTGGTATTATGTTACTAGGAAAGGAGGTGAGCTGGCAGAAACGTTAGTACGCCGGGTGAAATGCTTAGCGGTATTTCGTCTTGTCTTTACATTCTGAGTTCAAATTCCACTGAGGTCGACTTTGCCTTTCATCCTTTTGGGGTCGATAAATTAAGTACCAGATGCATACTGGGGTGAATCTAATCGACTGGCTCCCTCCCACAAAATTTCGGGTCTTATGCCTAGAGTAGAAGAGACTATGTTACTAGGAAAGGACTAAGATAGTGTTGCAGTGTTTTTTGTTGTTGTTTTTATTTTCTTTGTTTTTGTTTGAATTCTTTCTTTTCATATTTCTTTTTCTTTTTTTCTTTCTCCTTCAATAAGAACCAAAGTGAAGGGTCTGGTTCTGTTGGAGAACTTCAAGCCAAGATAAAGAATGCAGCCATTCCACCTTTACCTGTAAAGTCTTCCAGGTATATTATTGAACATTATATATTCTTTTATTCTTTTACTTGTTTCAGTCATTTAACTGTGGCCATGCTGGAGCACTGCCTTTAGTCAAGCAAATCAACCCCTGAACTTATTCTTTGTAAACCTAGTAGGAAGTTCCACCTTTTCACACACCCCACTTTGGACTTTTCCAGGAAGTTCTTCCTCCCCTTCCTCCTCTGGAACCCCTCGTCTTTGGAGTTTTCCAGGAAGTTCCACCTTTTCACCCCCTCCTTGGCCTTTTCCTGGAAGTCATTCCTTTCCTTCCTCCCCTTCTCCCTCTCAACTCCCTCTCCTTGGAATTTTCCAGGAAGTTCTCCCTTTTTACCCCTTCCTCGGACTTTTACTTCATCCCCTCCTCTCCGTCTCCCTCTCAATTCACCCTACTTGGAATTTTCCAGGAAGTTCCCCTTTTTCACCCCTGCATTCTATGTTAATGGTTTTTACTGGGCAAAAAGGGGGTGAATCTTAGATCATCTGAGGAGCCATAACCCACCCCAGTTTCATCCTGGTTGGTCAATTTATTGACCAATCATGTGAAGCTGTGGTGGCTCACTCATGATCCTGAAATGAATATCTTGTGGTTGGGCTTCAAATGACAAAAGATGGATTGAATAAGGAAGGAATTGTAAGTCTTTATTATTGTGCTCCATATCATTGATTTTGTTTTTTTTCCATGTAAAAGCTAAACCATGCAAACTTTTTCTTCCAGTAGACAAGTGCCTTCAAACAAAGCTGTGGATGTTTCTGCTGTCAACCAGACTGTAAAAAGCCATCAACCTGTAGCCCGTCCAAGCTACCAGACCAACACTGCCATTTCACAGATGTCAGCAGTTCCTTATGGAATGGTGCCTGTTGCACCGGTATCAGTTTATCAGCACCAACCCCAGTTGGTTCCAGCACCTGTCACACCAGTGACCCTTTATCAGCAGCAGTTGGCACCATCGCCTGCGTTTCATTACAGTCATCCTGTCAAGCAAAACATGGTGTCTGTGGCTGGTGGCCAAGTATCAGAAGTAACTCAGGTTAGTCAACAGAACTCACGTACATTTGAACACACGCACACACACATACTTGAACACACACACACTTGAACATGCACATACTCAACTCACACATGCACACACTCTTGCATACACACAAGCTCACACACACACACACACACACCCACATACTCGAACATCCACCCACACACACACTTGAACATGCACATATGCACACATGCTGTCTTCTATATGCATTTGCCTGTCTGTGTCATTCATCTTAGGTCTTCTCTATATCAGTCTTGTATTTTCTTGTTAACAGCAATTTGCGTCCTTGACAGCTGCTACTGTCCCTGACCCAGTAGAATTTTTACATCAGACACCAACTTCTAGACACAATCCTGTCCTAGCACAGGCACCACACACGACAAGGTGAGTGAAAGGGAAGAGGTAGTGTTCAAGATGGAATGAGAAAGAAAAGCAAGCAGAAGAGTAGGATGTATAATATCATTAGACTGATTTTTGGGGGGGCAACTGTTGTTTCTTGCTTACCCCTAGAAAGTATGAAAAATGGCTAATATTTCCTTCAAACTTTGCTTTTCTTACATTTATTCAACCCCCAAAGAATCCCTCTCAACACATGGCTCTGAAGCTTACCCAACTACTCCTGCTCTTGATAAGAGATGCATATATTGTCAGCCACTAAGGGACATGCTCAAGTGGTTATGGTCAAGCAACTGACAAGCAAATCTGTGGTATTGAGCAGAATATTTGCTATAAAGATATTTCTGCTTCAGTGACTCAGCACTGAATCTGTCTGAAATGGAATGGAAAATAGGTCAGTTTGCAAACATTGATGTTCAGGTCAGAAAAGCAAAGCTTGGAAGGAATAGTGGTCATTTCCTTTGATTTTTAGACAGAAGCAACTAGGAAATAACATTTACTGACCGAAAACAAAAGAAAAAAAAATTTAATTTTGTTTCACAGTGTTATTTTAAGAACATTATTTTAATGTAGGTTGGTATGGGTAGATTAATCTGCACTGCAATGCGTATTCTTTGAGACTGATGATATTATCAGGTCTGTGTTTGTCTTCTACTATTAGCTTATAGTAAAACATTTTCAACACTGTATTATTTTTTAGTTACATTATATATCTGTTAAAGAATCTCTGTCTTTTTAACATAGACTAGTTTATATCTTTGGTGTTCATCTTAACTTATTTATGGATAGCTTTTCTTGCAAAGCCAGCAGACAACACTCATCTCAATTTTCTCCTTCTGTCATTTAGAGCTAGTATTCCAATTTTGTTGATTTTCCATCCTAAATTATTTAACATTTACGGTATGGAAAAGTTATAACTATCTAAAAAATGTGTGTGTGTGTGTGTGTGTGTATGTATAATTTATATATACACACACATATGTATATCTATTAGGTTGTTTCACATGAAATGTCACATTTTTAATTACTTGTTATTTCAGTAATTTAAAACTCACTTATGTATAACTTGCATTTAATCTTGACTCTTTTTCTTTCCCAACAGTAATTTATGTAAATTTATGTAATTTATGTAAATCCTCCTTATCAGAGAGAGAGTGAGAGAGGGAGAGGGAGAGAGAGAGAGAGAGAGAGAGAGAGAGATTTAATGTTGTAGTGTTTATAACTATTTCTCTTCTAATCAAAATAATTTAGTTTTGATGTGTACCTGATTGACAACTCACCAATGAGTTGGTTGGATGGTTTTCTAAAGTTTGCATTGTTAAAATTTCTACAGTAAAAGGAATCAGGTTAATTTTAAATGGGAAAAAAAAAAAATGAAAACAAAAGCATGACACCAAAGCAACAAAGTATGGCCTCATGGAGTGAACTTATGATCAAAAGCTTTTTTTTCAGGTGAGTATTGTATCCAGAACTACATTTGATTGCTATTTACAGCAAATCAATTGACCACATGGAGGGTTTCTTGCTTCAAAGCTGGACAGGATGAGGGAGGGTGGTGCCGTCTGGTTGCAAGGATTTACTGAACTGATAATATTTTAACTTTCCCTTGGTGTTATTCAAAGGCTTAATAAATTTAAAAAAAATTTAACTGATATATTAGAAAAAGAAATACCAAAATGTTATTAGGTTATTATTTTCAGAATTATAAAATTAATATTTTAATTGCAATATCATCCTTTACATCAAATTTTCACAGCTTCCAATGATATTTATTAGTGACAGAAGCTGTGTTAATACTGAGAGGTAATATTTATTCCCACTTAAATGCAGATGTTCTTTGAGAACAAACTATGCTGTGGTAGTTACCATGAGAATATCTCCCATATTGGCTTTTGATGGAAAATGTCTCTAATTTATATCACTAACGGGGAGACAAATCTTTACCATCTCCAGTGCAGAGGCCATGTGATTTTGACTTTCCTATGGCCTTGTTAAGCTATCTCTAGTGGTTGAGTGTCTATCGCTTATGAGACTAAGAAAGGTCAAAATCATGTGATCTGGTGGTCTTGGTGTTGCAGTTGGTGGGGAGTTATCTCTCTGTTAGTGATATAAATAAGTTTGCATGTTGCACCAAAATCTAATGTGGGAGAGTTTCTCATGGTAACCGCTGCAGCAGAGTTTGTTCTAAACGAACATCCACATTTAAGCAGGCATAAATAGCTTCCAATGAATTTCTGGCAAAAAGTTTTGGCCATAAGTTGAAAAATCTTAACTTTTTGCATTGTTGAAATCCGTCACAAAAATGTCAGAAAATAAAAATGAATATAAAAAACAAAATAGTTAAAAGCTATTTCTTTTTCTCTCTTTTACTGATATTTTAGTTGCAAGAGTTTGTCGCGGAGTACCTACAATCTCCTGTTCAATTCTGGTTTCCCACCAATCTTAGATCGAAATGGTGACCCTGCAGAAGTTGTCAACCCAGAGAGAGCTGATTTAGGTACTGATATGAGTTCCAGTCATCGAGATCCACTTTCTTGTAATGAAATCATTTTCCAGTTTTTGGCTATCAACAGGTAAATCTCAAATTGGTGTTGTTCTCTAGCTTCAGATTATACTTGACTGAGCAGGTTTCAATGACTGAGTGTGTTTCAAATATTATTCCATATATCCCATGCTTTTGTCTCACTGAGGTCCAGTACAACACACTTTGATATGCAGAGAGGAATCATATGGGTTCCAGTCTGACAGTTTGGACTTTGTATTCTCTCCACTGTCCAGTCTCTTATGGTTATGGTGGACCACCAGAACAAGAACAAGAATAATCAAAAGGGTTCATAGATAAAAAATGGTTGACAGCCGCTGGTCTACAGTGAGAAATTTTCTCTGTGACAAAATGCAGTCAATGTCTTTCTTACAAGTTCAAATCTGTCTCAAGCATATTTGAACTCGTAACATATCACTACTTAGCACCTCTAATACATATTTTAATCAGTTAAGAGCTGAATCTTCTGGACTAAATGTTTGGTGATACTCTCTGATGATTGTCCGTCTATTCCTGATTAACAGGTCTTGTGTTCTAACACTGTAATTCCATCAAATTTGGCTTTCATCCCTTCAGGGTTGATAAAATAGATACCACTCAAGTCGTCAGGTTGATGATATCGACTAACTCACTCCCATCAAAATTTGTTGGCCTTAAAACCTAAATCAGAAGCCATTATTATGATTTCATTCACACCTGAATAATTTGGTAGAATATAAATTTATCTCAATACTTGATTGATACTTTATTTTAATTGACCTAAATAAAATGAGCCGAAGCAAATATTTTGGCTAATAGCATCATAAAACACCTGGATTTGAATTCAAAACACATCCCTTGGCAGTGAATGCTATCTTTATAAGGATTTTAGACCCCAAATTGGTTTTTGTCTGAATGTATTATCTTTTTTTTTTTTAGTTCTTTAATCATATTTTATGCCTCAGTTAAATAGAATTAACCCAGAAAAAAAAAAAATCAAATCACCTTTTTAGAAGTTTTAATTTATATTTTGCTTTTTCTTATTTTTTACCCAGAATATTTGACTCACAACAAATTGAAACTGAGCAAGAGAGTCAATCAGTATTTTTCACTTTCCAGTTCTACAAATATCCACCGGTAACCACAGAACGGTAAGTTCTCTCACCATATTTTCTCTTATCCTTTTTATGTTCATCAGATATCAAAGAGTTTATTAAATTCTGTTTTAACAAAGTTTTGAGTCATTTACTTTTTTTAAACCATTCTGAACGAGTGACATAGAAATCAAAATTCTACTTTTTCTTATAACTCAAGCTTACAAATCCACATCCACTTGGCACTGCATCTACCAAAACATTTTTTTCTTTTACAATGATCATACTGTTTACAGTGGTGAGCTATTCTACTATTTTATCATATTTGTTACTCCTAAATGGATTAAATGATTGAGAATGGTGTGTCTTAGCCATGGACAAAGCAAAATGAAGCTGACAATATAAAACAGTAATTTTTCTGCTAGTTGTCTACTGCCTTGTAGATGTGAATGTCTCTCTCCCTTTTAGTTGAGGCCAGCATTCTCAGGGGAGGGCAAAGGGTAAGTCAGTTACATTTTCCCAGGTCTTCAGCTGGTTCTTATTTTATTGATCTCAAAAGGATGAAAAGTAAAGTCAACCTTTGCAGAATTTGAACTCAGAATGTAAAGATGGGTGAAATGCCACCAGGCATTTTCGCCTGCTGTGCTAATGATTCTGCCAGCTTGACACCTTATGAACTTACTTAATTTTGGGAACTACTTCTGTGTGGTGGTGTTCATTAAGATTTAGTTGTGGGGAGAGGGCCCCATTTTACCTGAACTATATCGAAGTGTTTACACTCAACACTATACTCTTATGAGGCACCAGTTATATTTATTTCTTTATTGCCCACAGGGGGCTAAACATAGAGGGGACAAACAAGGACAGGCAAAGGGATTAAGTCGATTACATCAACCCCAGTGCGTAACTGGTACTTATTTAATCGACCCCGAAAGAATGAAAGGCAAAGTTGACCTCGGCAGAATTTGAACTCAGAACATAAAGACAGGCAAAATGCTGCTAAGTATTTTGCCCGGCGTGCTACCGATTCTGGCAGCTTGCTGCCCTAGCACTGGTTATATTATTCTCAGTGGAAAGGAATAAATTATATAGTACACCAAGTGCTTTTAGAGTGAGCTGCATCTATTCGTAGTGGCTATTTGAAGATGTATGGATTGAACAGGGAGTTAAAAGTGTTATAGGCTTAGACACGGTGCAGTACAGATGATGGCGATATGAACCATTGATCTGGTTTTCTGATTCTTTATCTTCTTGGTTTTAATTCCGTTTTGAGTCAGTTGGACAGTTTGGGAATTTTGAAAACAGAAATAAATAAGCATCTATCTCGCATTGTCGTTGGAAATATTTGAGAGAATGTTGGGTGTAATAGAGAGATATGATACTTAGTTTTTGATAACACAACAAACAAAGTGGTTTCTATTCACAATGGAAACCAAAATTTTGACTGAATCTGTTGAGATCTTAATTACTTCATCATAGATTTCTGCCATACACATTTAGATGAAAACAATTTTCCTTTTTCAATTATCATGCTGTATTATTTTTGGTTGTTGGTATTGTAAAAATATGTCGAATGTAGAAAACAAAAATACATACTTGTTGGCTTCACTGCTGCCGGTGTCAAAGAAAGTGCACTTGGTACACATTCTTAAGTGATTGATGTTAGGAAGAGCATCCAACCATTGAAACCATGCCAATGCTGACAATGGGGGTCCGATACAGCTCTTGTTAAACCATCCAAGCCACACCACCATTGAAAACATGATGGTGATGGTGATGAGGATATTTCAATGATCAGAGGAATCCATTTTCAGGATTGCAGGGTTGAATGAGAAATAAGTATTTTGACCTTGAGTTCTGCCTCCCCAAAGTGTGTTAGCAACACAAACCAAGTATTATAACTCCATCCAGGAATTAGGATTAGGTTTTAGAATTAAACTGAAACCTCATCTATTTTTATGTTTATGAATTTGTTTTGCAAGATTCCTGATGTGAAATTGTGTGTTGCAACAGATTTTGTTATATTTGGGGAGGGTCATTTTTTTTTCTTGCCAAATAAACACATCATCATCATCATCATCATCATCATTTAACATCCGTTTTCCATGCTGCCTGGGTTGGACGATTTGACTTGGGGACTGGCAAACCAGATGGCTACACCAGACTCCAATCTGATCTGGCAGAGTTTCTACAGCTGGATGCCCTTCCTAATGCCAACAACTGCGAGAGTGTAGTGGGTGCTTTTTACGTGCTACCAGCACGAGGGCCAGTCCAGCGGTACTGGCAACGGCCACGCTCAAATGGTGTTTTTTACGTGCTACCTGCACAGGAGTCAGTCCAATGTTTTGTTTACATGCTACCAGCACGAGTGCCAGTAAGGCGAAGCTGATGCATTATATATTCATTCTTCACCCATTTATTATTATTCTTATTTTATCTTATGTCTATTGTCTGGAAATATTTTGTCATACATCTGTGACCTATTCAGTGTCTCTTCCATCCATGTGTATCCTCCTGTTCTGTTTAGAAAGATAGAATGGACTAAATAGAACACTAGAATACACATGGATTGAAGAGTCGCTGAAGAGGTCACAGAAGTGTAACAAAAGATTTCCGGACAATGCACATAAGATAAAATAAGAACAATAAATGAGTGGTGAACAAATATATAGTGTGTCAGTTTATTTGGCAAGAAAAAATAGACGACCATCTTTAAATATAACATCATCTATTTTTATTATTTCTCTTCTGCAGATTATTGTTGTGGAGAGTCAAAGACAAGAAAGGAAAAGGAGAGAATTACCAAACCAATTTTAGTATTTTACACAAAATAAATAAAGGGGATCTCAAGTCGAAAGGCTCAGCTGGTTTCGAAGTTAGTCATTGTTGTTTTGTGTTTTGTGGTTCTTTTTAAGTTGTTATTTTTTTTGTTAGTTTGAGTCATGGCTGTGTGGTTAAGAGGTTTGCTTCACAGCCGTAGAGTTCTGGGTTTGATCCCAGTGTGTTGTGCCTTAGGCAAATGTCTTCTTTTATAGGCTTGTGAATGAGATTTGTTAACAGAAACTATATAGAAGCCCATAGTGTGTGTGTGTGTGTGTGTGTGTGTGTGTGTGTGTGTGTGAATGTATGTATGTATGTATGTCATACATGTGTATGTATGTCATTATTCAGTTTATTTCAAGATTTCTTGCCAATAGAGAAAGAACCGGTTTCTAACCTAGATCCAAGGCTCCTTCATTGGAATTTCAACAGGGTATTTTTGTTTGTTTGTATGTATGTATGTTTATATGTATGTATGTATGTATGTATGTATGTAGTTTTAACACAGACAAATTCACATTTGGAACTTGAGAAAAGTCTTGCACATTTTTACTGTTTTTTCTTCTTATTTTTTTTTCAGATTCGTTATTTCGTTGACCCTTGTTTCTTAAAACTCGGTGAATTCCCACTGTTCTTGCAATACTTAGAACACCACATTCTTCACATTGATGTTTGGAATGGTGATTCTTTGCTCCTGCTTGGTTCTTCTTCTGTCCCTTTA
Organism: Octopus bimaculoides; assembly: GCF_001194135.2. Taxonomy (NCBI): domain Eukaryota; kingdom Metazoa; phylum Mollusca; class Cephalopoda; order Octopoda; family Octopodidae; genus Octopus; species Octopus bimaculoides. Next base: position 371,989 of record NC_068992.1, read on the forward strand.
AAGGTATTTATAGCTATTCTCTTATTTGTTTCAGTCATTTGAAAAAAAAAAAAAAAATTGTACTGACCCCTGAATGGGAAGACGTGAAATGCTGTTTATCATGCAGCTTTGCAATAAGTTCCAAGTCGATAAATTATTGTTTTGATGAAAACTGTTCATTATTTGAAAAATATTGGTGAAGTTTAATAAAATTTAATATGTACTCAATGCATGAAGTGTTGTTGTTGGGGCCAAGACCTAGTGAAGAGCCTTCCACAGGAGCTAGTTTAAAAGTCACCCAATAAGCTGTTCATATATATTTGTATGTATATATATCTGTGTGTATGTGTGTTTGTTCCCCCATCATTGCTTGACAATCAGTTGGTTTGTTTGCATCCCCATAACTTAGTCATTAGGCAAAAGCAGACTGATCGAGTAAGTAACAAGCTTAAATAAGTACAGGGTTCAATTTGTTTGGCTAAAACCCTTCAACATTATATCTTAGCATGGCTGCAGTCCAATGACTGAAACAAGTAGACGATATATTAATACACGCGCACACGCACATACAGATGTAATTACACATATAGGCCTCTCTCTCTCTCTCTCTCTCTCTCTCTCTCTCTCTCTCTCTCTCTTTCTATATATGTGTATATCTTTTGCTCATGTATGTTAATAAAAAATGTAAACATTATTGAAAATCCAGTGTTGTTTGAAGTAAATCCCAGGTTTTGATGGTGAGAGTGACTAAGTGATTGGTCAGTTGGAAATTTGCAACCAATGAAGATACTGGACACTAGTTTTAATATAAAATAAATATCTAATTCACATTTCAAGACTTCTTCATTAAAATAATATTGAATCAAGGGTATAGTTGAAATACATATGAAGATATGCATGATTAGAACTTGAGATATCCCAGTTGGTATCCCAATATCCTAACCACTTCCCTATTAGTCTATCTTTTAGTCTATATTTCAATCAATTTATTCTCTAATTATCAAAAAATTCCTGAATTCTATGTATTTCTTTGCATACTTTTGACTGAGTTTGAACTTAGAATCTTTATTTCCAATTCCAGATTTCAGCCTTCTTCACCAATACACCTTTGTTTCACACCCTAATTGGCATTTATCATTGATGATCCATTCTTTTCATACACATGAAGAATTGCTTCTTAATATGTTTCTTTTTTCCTTTTAATTTTGGACTAGTACCTGTGTCGAAGAGGAAATGAAGCAGTGCAGTGTTCTGTGGAATTGGATATTTTGGTTACAGAATCATCCGGAGAGCTTCAAGAAATGGGCGAAGATATTGGGAAACTGCGGGATATTCAGCCATATAACTCAACTGCAGTTTCTAAAGGACAACTACACTTGAGAATGGCTAATATTGGATATCCACCCAAGAATGTTCAAGAATCTAAAAAAGGTCAGTGACATCTATTTAACCAAAATCACCAACATTGAAAGGATGAATGGTAAACTCGACCTCGGCAGAACTTGAACTCAGAACGTAAAGGAGGACGAAGTACCGCTAAGCATTTCGCCCGTCGTGCTAACGCTTCTGCCAGTTCGCTGCCTTAGAGAAATTGAATGTTAAATTAGTTTAGTCCATAAAACAGGCCAAGTTCATGGCCTTTGCAAGCTCTTGGAGGCCAGTGGGATCAATTCCTCACTGAACAGCAAGCTGGCATCTCAAGGTGAATCTGCTGTCTTCTCTAAGCCACAGTAACACTGCTATAAAATTGATGAGTGTTTCATTAGTTGACAGAACTAAACTTTGGTGATCATGTGGTATTTGGTTATGATGGATGCACGGATAATACTTTTAATCTTATTAACACTTCTCCAATTCAGATTGATTCAGAAATGAATAAATTTGTAAAAATAATAAAAATTTGTAAAAATAATAATAATAATGTTTGATATCATTTTTTTTTAAAAAAAGGGAGTTTGTAAAAAATTTCTATTTTTTTTCTGTTTTTCTATGAACCTGTTGTAGTGGTAAATGAAATTTCTGTGAAGAAACATGTGATAACGTCTCACTTGACAGGAGAATCTCAGTTCCATGGAGGAAGTCTAGTCCCTGGAAATAAACAAGGTAACTTACTAATATTATCATCATCATCATCATCATCATTATGTAATGTCTATTTTCCATGCTGGCATGAGTTGGACAGTTTTATATGGATTGGCAAGTTGGGGAGCTGCACCAGGCTCCTATTGTCTGTTTTGGCAAGGTTTCTATGGCTGGATGCCCTTTCCAATGCCAACAACTTTACAGAGTGTACTGGGTACTTTTTATGTGACACCAGCACAGATGTTTTTTATGTGGTACCATCATGGGTGCATTTTATGTGGCATCAGTATGGGCATATTTTATGCGGCACCAGTAAGGTCGCTTTTTATGTGGAACCAGCATGGGTGCTTTTTCTTTGGTACCAACACAGGTCGTTTTTATGTGACACCAACACAAGTGCTTTTTACCAGCACGCACACACACACACACACACACACACACACACACACATCTTAAACTTCTGTTATAATTCAAGCACACATATACACGCACTTACACTCACATACGCATGCACAAACGCACACACACACACATGCACACTCACACACATATTACACACGCATGCACACACACACACACACACACACACACACACACACACACACACACACACACACACACACACACACACACACATTCCTGTTAATGTTATATATAAATCTTTCCCAGCCATGTATGATGGGTGGGATTATCTTTATGTTGCAGCAATTATTTTTACGACTGAATGTTTTCCCTCCATCTAACCTTTCAACTGTGAAGTGATAATGAAGCGTATTTTTAATCAATCAGGCAATAAACGGAAGTCAGCAGTGTTATATGCTTGCTTAGCAGCATATTGCAATAACGATACTAAAACTTGAACTTATGACCATGTGATCCTTTGTCTAGCACCTTAACCTCCCGGTAATTTAAGCTGAAACATATTTCTACTTCTTCTTCACATTTGTCTGGTGTTTAAATGTAAAATCAATAATAGAGAAATGTTAAAATTTGTGAAATCTAAACTTACCGAACCATCTTGGCATGGAAAATAATGAGTAGCAAAAGAAGGTATCAGGATCGATCTCAAGAGAAATGGTTAGATTAATCTGTGGTTAGGGTAGCTGACTGGCAGTCATAGAATCGCAGTTTCGATTCTCAGACCAGACGTTGCGAGTGTTTATTGAGTGAAAATACCTGAAGCTCCATGAGGCTCTGGCACTTTCTTCCTGTTTCTGTTATGCCTGTATTTCAAAGGGCCGGCCTTGTCACACTCTGTGTCACGCTGAATCTCCCTGAGAACTACGTTAAGGGTACACGTGTTTGTGGAGTGCTTGGCCACTTGCACGTTAATTTTCCAAGCAGGCTGTTCCGTTGATCAGATCAACTGGAACCCTTGTCGTCATAAGCGACGGAGTGCCACAATGATTTAAAGAATGATTAAGATATACATGCATTATACTGGGTAAGGCTATTGCTCTGATTATAAGTTCTTATGAAGCATAAGACCACAAATATACAGGAACAATAAGATAAACAAGATTGCATAAGAACATATTTTGTGATTTTCTTAAAAAAATTATTGATATAAGATTCTTTTGAGGATTCCAAACTTGTTATTGAACTCAGATTCTTCATGGCAGATGTTTTGCTTTGTATAATTCAAGACTTCCTTTGTACGAATATCGTAAGTGGAATTCAAGTGATCAATGCAAACTTTGTTGCAGGAGTTGGTGTTAAAAAGATTTCGTTGGCCAATCATCTTCTACATACTCATCCTGAGCTTGGAACGGTTATAACATCGCAGAAAAGTCTTGCAATTCCTGGGACCCCTGCCAGCCTCAAGGGTGATAACTCTGTCGAACGTAAACGTAAACTGGCCAGAATGGAAATGGTCAAGAAACAGCTAACAAGTGATGTGAAACCAGCTTTAGTTCTGGTAGGTATTCTTTAACTTCACCCCTTTCATGCCATATTGGTTCATTGGTTGAGAAAGACAATATTTAGTGATTCATTATTGGTATTGAACTCATTCTCAGTGGTTTTGACTTTGGAAAATAGTGGGAGTACTACAAAAGTGGTGAATGCTCTTTTTCTGGAATCTCGCTCTAGGCCTTGTAATCCATTTAATTTTAAAAAGGGGACCAAAACTCCTTTTTCATGTCATGTTTCAGGGCAACTTAGCCGAGTGGAACCCAATTTTTCCTTCAGTAGAGTGTAGTACTTGAAGCTAATTGATTTTCTAAACCTGCTAATGAACCTCGATATATTCATAGATTCATAAATTCAGCAGGTATGAGGAAATCTATGCCATGCTGGGAGGGGACCTGATAAAATCAAACGAAACCTTATCTCCTGAACTTGCATAGAACCTCAAAATAATATCAGTCAATATCAGCATCATCATTGTCATCATCAACAACATCATCATCATCAACATCATCATCATTGTCGTCATCATCGTCGTCATCATCATCATCGTCATCATCAACATTTTATATTTGTTTTCCGTGATTAGACACACATGCATACAAGCACACACACACACACACACACACACACACACACACACAGCTATGCATACAATCCTTTTATACCTGTTTATTAAACACACGTATGCATAAGAAATTCTTTGTAGAAAGATTGATTATAGATACATAAATTATAAGCACATTTATTCTAAGCAACATAAATTATATGCTGCAGAGGCAAGACGTCCATCTCTGTTCTAGAGACATCCATTATTTACAAATGCGTAAGCAATGTGGTGCTGCATGGCTGTGAGACCTGAATACTAAATGGGAAAGGTTTGTGGAAGCTGGAGAGAAATGAGATGAATATGATGTATTGCTTGCCCAATAGATCATACTCAAGTATGAAAGGCAGAGCACTGGTGAGTTTGAAAGCAGCTGGATATGAAACGCTTGAGCCAATGAGTGGACAAGAGGTAGCTGTGTTGGTACAGATATATTATGCATTCGGAAAACAAGTACAGAATGATATAGTTTCATTTGCTAATAATAATAATGATAAATAATAATAATAATAATAATAATAATAATAATGGAAACTTACTGTATACTGTGCTCAGGTGCACCACAGCTTATGAGAAAAGGTAGTCAAAAGTGCATGTACAGTGCATAGAATAATGCACTGAAAGTGAACAGTGAACGAGTTAAAGTTTTTCTTTTTTTTTAAATAGGTGGAGGTGCATCAGGGGTCGGTATTGTTGGTGAATTTTGGAAAGCATGGAAATTTTGAAGGATGTAATGTCTTGACAGCTAACGACTGATTTGGGTAGTTTATTCCTCGCTTCAGCAATTCTGAGTGTGAAAGAATGTTTCTGAAAGTCATGGATGCTGTGTTGTTGTTTTTTAATAGGGGTGGGGTTAAAGTGACAGAAGCAGATTGAGGAAGATGCTGGAGAAAGTAATAGATACAGGTGCGAAAGTTGTGGATTTGACAGATGTGAGGAGAGTAACGAGATGTTATAGAGAAGGCTCAAAACTATAGACTACAGTTAAGTTAGCATTTTAATGTATTTAATTTTATGATCATGAAAAGATAATTCAAACTAATTATATGGTGAAGAAAAAAAAAATAACATTAATTACTCATTTGGTCAGTGGCTGTGTGGTAAGTAGCTTGCTTACCAACAACATGGTTCTGGGTTCAGTCTCACTGTGTGGCACCTTGAGCAAGTGTCTTCTACTATAGCCTCGGGCCGACCAAAACCTTGTGAGTGGATTTGGTAGACGGAAACTGAAAGAAGCCCGTCGTATATATTTGTATATGTATATATATGTGTGTCTGTGTTTGTCCTCCCAACATCGCTTGACAATCGATGCTGGTGTGTTTACATCCCCGTAACTTAGCGGTTCAGCAAAAGAGACTGATAGAATAAGTACTAGGCTTACAAAGAATAAGTCCTGGGGTCAATTTGCTCAATTAAAGGCAGTGCTCCAGCATGGCCGCAGTCAAATGACTGAAACAAGTGAAAGAGTAAGGGCAGTGAGCTGGCAGAATCGTTAGGGTGCCAGGCGGAATGGTCAGCAGCATTTGGCCCGTCTTTGTGTTCTGGGTTCAAGTTCTGCTGAGGCTGACTGTCTTCCATCCTTTCAGGGTTGTTAAGATAAGTACCAGTTGAATACTTGGGTTGATGGAATAGACTTAGCCCCCCTCCCTCAAACCTGCTGGCCTTTTGCCAATGCTTGAAACTAATATTCTTTTCTACTCTACGCACAAGGCCCGATATTTTGGGGGAGGGGCCAGTCGATTAGATGACTCCACGATGCAACTGGTACTTAATTTATCAACCCCAAAAGGATGAAAGGCAAAGTTGACCTCGGCGGAATTTGAACTCAGAGCGTAAAGACAGACGAAATACCGCTAAGCATTTCGCCTGGAGGTTTGAAACTAATATTAATTCAATTAAAAGAGGTGAGCTGGCAGAATCGTTAGTACCCTGGGTAAGATGCTTAGCGGCATTTCATCCATCTTCACATTCTGAGTTCAAATTCTGTTGGGATTGACTTTGCCTTACTAGGTACCAGTTGAATACTGGGGTTGAAGGAATCGACTTAACCCCCCTCTCCCAGTATTGCTGGCCTTGTGCCAAAATTTGAAACCAATATTATTTGAATTAATATGGTAAGTATAGAAGTTCTTCAACAAAGCATAAAACTCTATTGCACTTGGAAAAATGGTGATCATATGTTAACAGGAATATGATGGAGAGGTGAGCACATCACGAGACCTTTAGAGAGATTATCATGCAGTATACGTTGTCCTGGTTGTCTCCATTCTGGGTTCAAATGCCATTAAGATCGCCTCTACCTTTCATGAAGTACCAGTCCTGTACTCCTTTCTTTCTCTCTTATTTCCTTTTTCTTTTTTTCTTTCTCTCTCTTTGTCTCTCTCTCTCTCTCTGTCTCTCTTTCTCTCTGTCTGTCTGTCTCTCTCACTGTCTTTCTCTCTCTCTCTCTACCCCCTCCCTCTCTGTTTTTCTTTCTACAAGGAATTGGTTATTGTCAGATCTGCACATGGACGGAGCCTGCCATATCTAAAATGGTACCTAAGACGTCCTATATACCATGAAGGTATCTGATTGTTATGATGCTGCTGCTCTATGTCCTAAGGGTGTCTGTATGTAACGTCATCAGGAGTTGAAGCCCCATAGCAGCGCAAGACAAACCATTGCATTTATACTGATGGCACCTTCGAGTAAGTGCCCTCACTGATCTATTTCTTCTTAAGATACACAAACTTTTCTCTCCTACTCTTGAACCAGGACTCCTAAACCAGGACTACCATGTTATGTTGGCAAACAATGTTTACTCCGACGTACTGTTACTCTTTTACTCTTTTACTTGTTTCAGTCATTTGACTGCAGCCATGCTGGAGCACCACCTTTAGTCGAGCAAATCGCCCCCAGGACTTATTCTTTGTATGCCTAGTACTTATTCTATCAGTCTCTTTTGCTGAACTGCTAAGTTACGGGGGACGTAAACACACCAGCATCAGTTGTCAAGCGATGTTGTTGGTGGTGGTGGTGGTGGTGGGGACAAACACGAACACACACACACACACACACACACACACACACACA
>NC_068992.1:379815-380903 GCF_001194135.2 Octopus bimaculoides
ACACACACACACACACACACACACACACACACACACACACACACATACATACATATATCTATATATCTATACATATATACGACGGACTTCTTTCAGTTTCCGTCTACCAAATCCACTCACAAGGCTTTGGTCAGCCCGAGGCTGTAGTAGAAGACACCTGCCCAAGGTGCCACGCAGTGGGACTGAACCCGGAACCATGTGGTTCGTAAGCAAGCTACTTACCACACAGCTACTCCTACGCCTATAAAAATGATGAACAACCTTAATCATTTTTCGAACATTATTAGGTTCTCATCAGAGGTGTCCACATCATTTAGACAATGTCCGAAATTGTTGCTGAATATCTCTCGTTACGAGATTTAAAGATAGTAATTTTCTAATTTATAGATCAGTGACTAGTTACCACTTTGACTGCGGCCATGCTGGAGCACCACCTTTAGTCGAGCAAATCGACCCCAGGACTTATTCTTTGTAAGCCATACTATAAAAATCCATGGTTTTGCTGCTCCAGCTATGTGACACCATATTGTGAACTTTTTTATAAACTATCCAGACTATCTTCAAATTTGTCGGTCTTCTCTTATAATTCTTCATTACCATTTGGTCAATCAACAATTGTGTTCCTGCTGCCCTTCCTACATGTGTTTTGTTTCAATGACAACATTCCTTTATCCTCAACAGACCCATACACCTCTACTGTTAATATACCTGTGAGAGGCTTCCATATAAAAGGGAGGTAAGTTATTAGCCTGAAAGAAGAAAGTGTTCTCCTTTGCAATATCCTTTACACACAGCACAGTTCTTTTGGGGTGGGGGTCACCTCACTGGTGGACTGTCATCTCTTGAAACGAAAATTTCCAGACGATGTAGGATAGTTTTAGTTTCATCTAACAAATGCTCATGGAAACTTTTGGTTCCAATATGAGGCATACTGTTGGAACAACACGGTATAATGATTCCACCTTGGTGGTGGCTTCTCACAAGTGTGTGGGGGAGTGGTGTGTCCTTTTTTGTACAATTAATTTAATTATGTCAGGGTATGTGTGGAGTGGTAGTTAATTTCTTGTATGGAAAATATATACAAATTT
>NC_068992.1:380913-399409 GCF_001194135.2 Octopus bimaculoides
ACATTGTTTTACATATGAAGGGACCTTGTTGCCAGAATAAATGAAAAAATTGCTATTTTTATTGAGTGCCTGATGACAAAAATATCAAAACAGTGAAGAAAATAAAAGTCTTGCAATGTTTTGCTGGATCTTTTTAACCTCTGGCTATCTCTCCCACAAAATGTGTGGCTTTGTGCCTATGTTAGACATTTATTATTATTATTATTATTATTATTATTATTATTATTATTATTATTATTGAGTGAGAGAGCAGTGCATGCCATCAAAGTGACACTGGGATAAAATATACGAAGCCCATTATACCCATCATGACTACCCGTCTGATAAGGGTACACCAGGCACATGCATCACAACCATATGTGTGCGACATAGTGATCTCATATCAAGATAAACAGCGCATGACCTCGCAGGTGGGGCCCAGTTAGAATTTTCTTTAGGTCGAGTAGCCCATCCCGCTCAAAAAGCCCTTGAATAAGGTTTGTCTAAGGATGTTGAGCAAAACACCCATGTTTCCAAAGGTGAATTATTCAAACCCCAACAAATTCCTCTCAACGCATGGCTATGATGCTCCCCGACTACTTCTGCTCATGATCAGAGATGCACATATCGTCAGCCACCAAGGGACATGCTCAACTGGTTAAGGTCAAACTACTGACAAGCAAATCTGTGGTATTAAGCAGAATATTAGCTCTGACTGATTTTCTATTGTTATTTTGTATCTTTATTGTCTTTAATACTGTATAACGAATAATTTACTCTATATCAAGACATCTGTTGCTCAACTTAAAGATCTTTTTACTCAGCTGTTACAGAAATAAAAAATAGAATAAGTCTCATTGATTTTTTTCCCTTTGACAGACGAAAAACTTATGGAATGTGTTATTTCCCTTGTTCAAGGGACTTAACTCTATTTGCTTTCTCGCACCTGACACCCTCTTTTCGTTTGAGGAGAAGTGGTCGAGTACAAAGTCAATGATTCCTCTACGGGTCTTGGTAACAAAGCAAGTGAAGCAGTTCCTACTGAAAATCGAGCTTACACACTATCGTTTTGTAAAGGATGTTAATTAAATAACGAGGAGGACGGCTTCAGTCAGACATAAAAAGTGAACACACACACGCACACATCAATCGATCAATCAGTCAGTCATTTAACGTCCATGCTCTACGATGTCATGGATTGGATACACTCTACACATACACACAACACGTGTGTGTATGTTTGTATGTGTGTCGAGTGCATACTAACATATGTACGTATACGCGAAGGTAAAGAATACGCACACGCGCTGTTTAGGGTTAGGGTTAGGGTTAGGAGTCCGCTGAAAATATACATATTCATATGTATAATAAGCATATTGTCTCATTACGAAATTCAGCCTGCAATATAGACTCCTGTTTGAAAACAGAATACTTAAGCACAGAATAAATAATGAATTTCTGTCACCCAAACTGTTATCGTGTGAGATAAAATATTGCTCACAGTTCAGCTTGTACTACTACTGCTACTACAAATATATTATGTCGTTGACAAAGTATATTACAACTTAGGACTACTGTCAGTTTCTTCTACTACATAATGATTACACAAACTATTCTATTGACACTAAGTACATATGTTGCCTCACTCATTAAGTGTTAAGTACCATGCTGTGGCTAGCCAAATCTTTACTGGTCTGACCAAACAACTATTCACCTTTCTTTTATATATTTCTGACCTTATGCCTGCCCATATAAGAAGACGTGTTGCATGGCTCTATCCATTTTAGATAAATTAACACTGAAATGCATCTCAGTTTCACCTCAGACCCTTAGCATTCAGATTACTCGGACAAATGGAACGATTATTTATTCACATTGTTTTGAATTAATCAGGCATTACCTCATAGCTTCAAGATTCTGACTCTGTGTGTGTGTGTGTGTGTGTGCGCGCGTGTGTGTGTGTGTGTGTGTGTGTGTGTGTGTGTGTGTGTGTGTGTGTGTGTGTGCACGTTCGTTTTTAGAATGATATCACAGGGTATGCTTAAGAGGCTGAATCTGGCTGGTTTGAACTACAACCTTGGGCAACTTTTTAAATTCCATATGGCTAACACTTGTGGACATGCTTACAAAATATGCACAGGAGTGGCTGTGTGGTAAGTAGTTTGCTTACCAATCACATGGTTCATGGTTCAGTCCCACTACTTGGCACATTGGGCAAGTGGTTTCTACTATAGCCTCAGGCCAACCAAAGCGTTGTGAGTGGATTTGGTAGATGGAAAACTGAAAGAAGCCTTTATTTACCGACCCCGCCCACCAAAAAAAAAAAAAGGATGAAAAGCAATGTTGACCTTAGTAGAATTTGAACTCAGAATATAAAGGCTCATGAAATACTGCTAAGCATTTTGTCTGATGTGCTAATGATTCTACCAGCTCACAGCCTTATATGTAAAGTCATCATCATCATTTAACGTGCGTTGTGATGACAATGACTTTACATATAAATCAGTAAATTATTTCTAACACAGGTAGAAGACCAGAAGATTAATGAGACAGGTATTTATTTTATCAACACTGAAAAGATGAAAAAGGTAAAGTTGATCATAAGCAGGATTTGAACTGAGAATGTGGAGGGTTGGAACACTTATTGATGATGATAATGATATTCTTTCATTTTCCAAAATATCAATGTATATACGTATTTAATGTGGATGGAACTTGTTGAAGTGGGAGACCTAGGAAGATATGGGATGAAGTACTGAAGGTTGTCTCAAGACACTGAGCCTTTTGAAGGAAATCACAAACGACCGAGATATCTGGTGTCTTGCTGTACTCAGGAAGACCTGTCTGCCATGGCAGAACTGGTGCCACATAAAAAAGCACCCAGTACACTCTGTGGAGTGGTTGGTGTTAGGAAAGGCATCTAGCTGTAGAAACCATGCCAGAACAGACAATGGAGCCCCTGGCCTTACCAGCTTCAGTCAAACTGTCCAACCCATGCTAGCATGGAATTTAAATGATGATGATGACAGTATGATGGATGACCAAGTGAAATATTATACAAATAACAAATATAAAAAAATGTTGTGCATTATATTACTGCCCCATATATTTTAATAGTGTCATATATGGAAAACACATTCATACTTCCTTCTCTCACTCTCTTCCTTTCTCTCTCTCTCTCTTTTCCTTCCTCTCCCTCTTCCTCCCATCACAGAACTGGCGACACTTCATCTTTGCTTATACGTCTCCACTGATTATTAGTCTCGCACCAGACACATTAATCAGTAAACACTGGACTGTAATTGCCTTCTCATAATCTAGAATTACATAAAAACACATTGAGAATGACTGGCAAACCTATCTCACATCGGTTGGTGTTGGATCGGTTTTGGGCCAAAATCACTGTCGGGTTTGCAGTATTCTATTTGGCAATCTTCTGTTTTTTGATTCTTTTATTCTTTTCAGTCATTTGATTGCAGCCATGCTGGAGCACTGCCTTCAGTCGAACAAATCGACCCCAGGACTTATTCTTTGAAAGCCTAGTACTTATTCTGTTGGTCTCTTTCGCTGAACCGATAAGTGACGGGTTGTAAACACACCAACATTGGTTGTCAAGCGATGGTGGGGGTACAGACACAGACACAAACACACACACATACATATATATATATTTAGGGTGGCGAGTTGGCAGAATCGTTAGCACACTGGGCGAAATGTATAGCGCTATTTTGTCTGCGGTTACATTCTGAGTTCAATTTCTGCCAAACACAATGTTTCGGCTGATATACATTCCAGCCTTCATCAGGTGTCTTGGGGAAATTTCGAACCTGGGTCCTCATTGTGTTAACAACAAGCAAGATGAGGACAAATATCTGTCATAATGTAAATAATGTGGGTAATCCCTCATCTCTTGAATATAGAGCTGTAAACCCTGTTGTATATGTATGTATGTCTGTGAGTGTGTGTTTGCACCCTAGCCTTGAGATCACATGATGGTTATAAATGAGCATCTTGGTCATGCAAGCAATGTTGTTTGTTTCTAGCCTTCTTTGAAAAACCTGCCTGATCATGAGGAAATATTAGCTTGTTTGGAAACAAGGGTTCACAAAGGGGAAAGCAATTCAGCTGTGGAAAATCTGGCTCAACAAATTCCATCTGACCCATGCTTACATGGAAAAGTAGATGTTAATTGAGGATAATTGAGGTGGTAGTAGGATGTGATTTGAGGGAGATTTGGCTGTTATCGTTAACAGATTGAGTAACCATATAGAAGTTCTTCCTCTGCTGTTGTTGCTGTTGCTTGTTAATGAGTTAATCATATTATGGATATGTTGTGTACAGTTTGAGATTATATCATATATTATTGCTAAGAGATTCATTGTGATCTCTTGTATTAAAGGTTTATGGTTAATGTTCTTGTTGTGCAACTGAAGATGGGATTGCTCTGACCGTTTCTGAATTAAGTTAAAGAACCCGAAGTAAAAAGGAGCAGTGGAGAATCATAAGCTAATGAGATTCCTCTATATGAAATATAGCTAAAGAAAGAAATTGGAGCTAAAATGGCTGCTAAAAATATCTGCTAAATCTTCCTCAAATTCCACCAAAGTCATATGGACAAAAAAAAAAAAAAAAAAAAAAAAAAAAAAAAAAATTAGTGTGCATCTCAGTTGAACGGATCTTCTAAATCCCTGTGACAAAAGGTGGTGGCATCGGGATGGATGTCCACATGTAAAAGACTACCTCAAAATGTCCCATCAGCTGATGCCAACTTGGGAATGTTGCTGTATCTATGACAACAGGGATGAAGATGTGTGGATGTGAAGCAACTGTAACAGCAAGAGTGAGACTTGGCTGGGTGAAGTTCAGGGAATGTGGAGCCATTGTTATATGAGAAAAGGTTGTCATTGAAGATAAAAGGAAAGGTCTGTAGGAGTTGTGTGAGAACTGCAATGCTGTATGGGAGTGAGATATGGTGTCTGAGGGAGAGAGAGAGAGAGATGGCAATTTTGAGAAGGACTGAGAGCAGTGGTGAGAGAGATGTGGCGTGTTTGATAAGAGGAGGACTGAAGATTTGATAGGAATGCTGGGGTTGGAGGAATCAGTGGAACAACTGGCAAGGGCGAATGGAGTGTGGTGGTAATGGACATGTGATGAGGAGGGACGAGGAGCATGTTCTGAGGAGGGTGCTTGAGTTTGAGGTAAATGGACAGCGAAAGCGAGGTAGACCGAGGAAAATGTGGAGGGGACAGGTGGGGGAGGAGATTGGGAGGGTTTGGCTTGAGAAGGGAGGATGCCCCAAACCTGGTGAGATGGTGTGAGGGTGGTTGCTATGGCATTGAGGTAGATCCAGCCACCCCTATCAACAGGGACAAAACCCGGATTCAAAATGATGGATGAGGATGATTATGAGGATGATATCGTTCTTGATATACAAAAAGCAGAAGTTAGCACAATTATGTTTGGAATGACGTCAATTTAGATATACACCTACTCTCTTAGACTTTTCATAATTTCTTTGTGAATTCATATTTTGTGAGCAGATATTTCAATACTTTATGATCTTGGCCATGTTACTGTTGCTTCTAAGACAAGAACTGTTCGTGGCTTTCCCACATGCATTGAATATATAAGTGAAAGCAGTTCTCTGTCAAGAATTGAAACTGATTACCACACCTTTGTATCCTTTAATCTCCTTGGTGAGGGCTGGGGTCTGGGGGCTGGCTTCCTTATTTTCTTAACTGATACCAACCTCAGAATGAAAACAAAAAGCAGTCGGTAAATTAATAAATATATGCATTAATAGGCTGGGTCTCGCTGTTATATGCATTAATAATTATAGCTTCTTCAAGATCTGTGTGATTTGATCCAGACCTCACATTACATGAACATCTCATCCAGTAGGAAAAAAAACCCTTGAGCTAATATCCTTTAAATGCAAGACGGTGAGCTGGCTGAATCATTAGTACACTGGGCAAAATGCTTAGTGGCATTTTGCTCACCTATACATTCTGAGTTCAAATTCCACTGAAGTCGACTTTGCCATTTATCCTTTCGAGGTTGATAAAGTAAGCACCAGTTGAATACTGAAGTTGATGTAATTGACTTACCTCCTCCCCCGAAATTGCTGGCCTTGTGCCAAACTTTTAAACCAATATTTGTGAAATATCACAAATCTCTCAGCACAGTAACTCACTCTCTCACCTCTCTATATCTATCATTTATTTTTCTCTATTTCTTCCTGTTTCTTTCTCTATAATTCTATCTTTTACTCTGTCTGTCAGTCTGCTTGTCTATCTGTCAATTTCTCTCTCTCTCTTCCTCCCTCTCTCAGTTCCCTTAAAGCAAAACAGTAAATATTATACCTGCCAAAGTTTCTTATCAATTTCTCATGGCTAATTTCAGAAACAACATCTGTAACCTATACACTTTCTGGTTTTATTATTTTCTTATTTATTTCCTCTTCATCGTTTCAGATTCTTTTACTGATGCCAAAATGTTGCTCATAATCTATATTTGGGTTCTGTTTGCGGGGCAGACAGTAAACAGCTGGTTGGGTATTTAAGTCAGCATCACACATTTATGAATTCTAATGTACTAATGGCTGGGTGAATAACATATAAAATGTGAGTTCTAATTCACATTAGAGTACACTTGAATAACTATCATTGCCTCACTTCTTGTAACTTGTAGAGAAAATATCTTAAATTTCTTTTGGAAAGATTTCTGCAATAGACTATTTTCTAGCCATGGAATTATTTGTCTCTCACTTGTTTCATATGGAATCTAGAATTGGCTCTCTAAATCAGTGTAGTTTGTGAAAAAGAATAAATTTAATTTGCCATTGGTAGCAGAGCAAAATCTAATATTTGTAAACTGTTTAATAAACAGATGAGAATGCAGCAGAGAGGAACAACTTGGTGTTGTAGGTAGAGACATCACTGTTAAATTGTAAAGCTGAGTTCAGCTTCTGTCTTGGAGAATCTCAAGCATCACCAAGCAGAATTCACCAATTACACTACAGAAAAATGAAGTCTTCATTGACTTAATTACTGTTGTAATTTCTTGAAATTGCAAGAAAGGCTTGCTTTGGTTTCTGAATTTGAAAGAAAGATTTGCTTTGGTTTCTGAATTCAGTTACTATGGAAACAAGACTTGAGACTTTTTGTTTTTTCAAAGACCGAGCTCTGAGTGAGAAAGGATTATGAGAATATGAGCCACTAACTTTTTGGCTGGTTTTCTGAAATGTTACCAGCTCAGCCAACTGTGTTTTCTGTCCCTCATAAAGTCTATAAATAAATTCTCACATTGGTTCTGGGCCAAAATTTTTAAAAGTATATTGTTTATTGAATCATGTCCAGTACACCATTGATCTTTAGCAGCAAAAATTTAAAGCCAACCCTAGCGGGATTTGAAATCAGTTTGTAGAGAAAGGAATTACACGCTATAAGGCATTTAGTTTGACTCTTTACCATTTCTGCCATGTCTGTGTCCTAATATTTAAATCTTTTTATTTGAGTGAAAAAATAATCTTTTCATTGGGAAAATATAGAAGATTCTGTTCAATGATTAATAAGTGCATGAAAACATAAAACTGAAACTCCATTATGTGTGTGTGTGTGTGTGTGTGTGTGTGTGTGTACGTGCACATGTGTGCACCTGTTTACATTGTCTTATTAGTACTGTTGTGAGAACAAAGACTGTATCTTTGGATATTCCTATCTATTTATTTAGCAAACACATTAATGCCAGGCCTCTCAGAGATGTTCTTCAACAATATTATTACCAAGACTTTTGATTGAAAGAAATCACTAGAGCATTCTGAAAGATCCATCCTGTCTTTTGAATACAATGTCTTTCTCTGTGATCTCAATCTTTTCATAAATATTCTTCTTTGGAAATTGTTAGCATATAAAATCCCACTGACCATTCAATTAAGGTGCTGGACTACCGACCATCTGATCATAAATTGTGATTTTTATATTGGAGCAATTGTTATGCACTTAAACACATTTTACATCGATTTATAATGTTATTATTGTGAATAGTCATAAGACAGCAAAAGAAAATAAAAGAATTTTGAAAAAATTAAATATCAAAATATAGAAATTCAATTGTAAAAAAGCAAAAAACAAAAACAAACAGAAAAAAAAACATCCCTTAAAATGTTGATCTCTTTCAGGCTCACAAAGATGATTTGAACCAACGTGTTCGGGATTTGAAAATGTTGGAGCTCTACCGCCAACAAACCAAACGGGAATGCATTATGAACATGTTAAACTCCAGTATTACCAAAGAACATGTAATCTTTCCTAGCTTTGCTGCAGCTGAGTTCTTTGAATTTGTTCTCCTCAATCCAAGTGATGTACAAGAAATGGTCACTATTGAATATGATGATTCTGATCTAAGGTAAGCGAACATTTAATGCTGTTTTATCTTTGGTTTGGTATGCTAGGCTTATTCCACAGTATGTGTCTAATCTAAGTATGTCTTATAGAAGTAGAGAACTATTTTTTTAAAAATAGTTTATTTTCCCATTGTGGTTTATATATTTTAATGTATGGTGAGTGTCCATAGCTTGACAACTGGTTGGTCTTGTTTGAAGAATTTGTCTTAGTATAATGTCACAGGACAAACCAACTCAGTTAAAGCCTGGCTCTCTTTAACTCTTTTGTATTTAAACCAGTCCAAAATATCCTATCTATTTTATGTTTAAACCAGCCAGATCTGGCCTCTCACACCTACCCATTCACGAGGCAAAGGCTTTTGTGGATGTGAAACCACTGGTCACTCTATGACTGGACATTAACTTAACTACTTTTAATTTATATATATATAGATCTTATCCTTTATATAAAAATCAATACACTGCTTCTGTCAGATTTCGCCAGTGTATGAGACATACCAATCTAAATCCACACTTAAGTGGTTAACATGACAAGAAAGAGAACTGCTTAATCACTATCTTCTGGTGAAATTCTTCCTATGATTTAAATGAAAATATTCAAATTTTTTACTCTAAAATTCAAAAAGAAAATAGAAGCCACTTAAGCCACTTCATTTCTGCATTCATAATTAACTTCAGGTTTAATTTAAATGGATGTTGTAGATGACAAGCTAAAGTTATAGCTTTAGGTTGACCACTGCTGAGCAGATGTGATCAAAATCGTTCCAACATGACCATCCCACCTTTTTTTTTCTCCTGCATCATATGTCTCAGATGTATTCAGTTGGTGCTATTTCAGGAAAATTTGACTGCTATTTCCAGCAGGCAGAGTGACTAATGTCATTAGTCCTGTATACACTTTGACCAAGAGAACATAATTTTAACAGTTTGGAGATATTCTAAGGAGAATGAAAATCTTGGTTATTCGAGTTGTTGATCGAATACTTTAACTTGGGTTTTAATTCGAAACAAACCTTTCTGCAAAATTTATCCATGGATAGAACGGATGAACACCTGCTGTCTGCTGTAATGTAACATATTGTTAATTAAGGATATGTTGATGCGAATAATCTATACTATAAAATCTTCATATAAAGGGTTGGTAGTCAGTGGGAAAGGAAAACCTGAGCATCAGATGTGGGAAGGGAGTCCCTTATGATTTTGGTTTGGGAGAAAGACTTAAAAAAAAAAAATGTTCTGTCTGGTATTTTGTGGAGTGTGAGAAACAAACTTGGAATCATTTGGAAGATGGAAAACATTATCATCCTCTTTTAATGTCCACTTCCCAAGCTGGATAGTTTGACAGGGAACAAGCAGGCTGCAGGGCTGCATTGAACTTTAGTGTCATATTTGGCATGGTTTCTTTTGCTTGGTGCCCTTCCTAGAGCTAACCGTTTCAGCATGTAACTTGCAAGCAAGAAAAGAAGAGAGAAAAAGTAAAAGAGCTCTCACATAAATATGATTGGATTAGTTTTAAAAGGGTCGGGGAGAGGGAACAACACACTTGGATGGTCAGGTGATGGTTGTTATTTTAGTCCTAGATATTTCTGATTGGGCAGATCAAAAGTCGTTCAAGTCTTTATCATTTTAATCTTTGATTAAATTATTCAGTACTACATAATTCTGAATCCATATGTATCCTTCCTATTTGTAGATAGCAGGGTGTGAGCAGATGGGTATGTGGCAGCTATTTCCAGCACCTCCAGCCACCACATATATGCCTTCTCTTTTAGTGTGTAAAAGTATACTGATCAGACAATATTTTTAGGACGTGTGTGTACTACACTAGATGCAATGTACCAAATGAGTTGGCTGTAATTTTCTGTAGGAGGGCATAAGTAGCTGAGTCAATCAGCTGTAACATCTATTTAAGAGAAGAGCAGCTTATATTCTCTCATTAGCAGTGTGTATGTTGGAAAGAGACTTGACTTTTATTTGGCCCTGGTCACATGGCTATAAATAAGGACTACAGAGTAGGAATAATTCCCTGCTTTAACCAACAGCACTGTCAAATCAATTCATACTTCCTAAGTTTGCCAAGTGATAGACTGGCATAACATCCAGTTGTCTCCCTCTACTTAACAGTGCAAGGAGCAGAGTGGGGTACCACAGGGGTTTCATGAAAGAGACACACCGGCGTGCTAACGTCTCTGATGAGGGAATGTTGAATAATGTAATCCTGGCTATATTGCAAGAGGATGGTCATGACTGGAACACTATTGATCAGATCTGCTTGGTCATGGCTGACCTACAGTCAAATAGCATCAACAAATGAAAGTAGAATACTGATGATGATGGTGATGATGACAATGATAGTGATACCATCTCTTGTTTTTCTCTTTAACCTTAGCATTATAACTGATGCACAAGAATGGAGGTATTTCAAGTCACAGACCAATGTGACCACCCCAGTGGAAGAGGATATGTTTATTGAGAACAACGTGGATGGGAAATGGAAGCAGATACTGATGAGACCCAAGGAAGAAATACATATTCCATTCAAGTTGCAGAGTTTTACTGCTGATCATTCAGTACATCCACAGGTAAGTGGAACCAAAATGGATATTTATTTTCAGTGGATGGAGAAGGTTTTTACTAATGTTGATTGCATTCTAGAATGGTCAGACATCCTTTTATTCTTTGTTCTCAGGGAAATGATTTTCATTCTATGAATCAATCTCTTTTAAGTCATTAACAAAGTACAGCTGCAGAAAAGAAGACCCTTCATTGGGAAGAGTTGAAGGAAATCAGTTTTGGGGCAGATTTTTCCTTTAACTTTTAAAGTTGGTAGGAATTCCTCTTCTCTGAAGATGTTGGTCTCAAAAGAAGCCATTTGGAAAGCAATTATATTTTCTGATATTCTTCAAAAGATGTATGAATTTCTCTGCTGCAGCAGTTAGAAGCTGTTTTAGAGGCTTCGGAAGATCAACAATGACTGTTAGATTAAATTTTTTAGTGGAATAGCACATTTTGTTTGTCTCTTGTTTCCATTTATTGTCTAAACATTTGTCATATCTTTTGGACATGGTACCAATTGAAACTATTTTTTCAGAAGCATGGTCGTGTACAGGATTATAGTTGAAGGTACCTCTTTTCTACAACTTAAGGTGTGTGTGTGGCCAGAATTTTGTCTCTGCTTGTGTTGTTCTTTGTGCTTTCTATCTGGTTCTCTTGTGGGGTCTCATGGTATTTATGTGCAACCTGTCTGAAAGCAATGGTTTGAAGGTGAACTTGTTGTTCATCAGGCACCTCCAAGGACAGCCAGACTGGTTGCATTCTGTTTACAGTAAGTGACACACTCTCTACCAATCTTTAATTTCTTGTGAGCAGCATTTGCTTACAGTTTTTGCTAATGCTGTTAATTTGTTGCCCTCAATACCCCCTTGCATCTGATAGTGGAAGACATAGGTGGGACACATTTTTCCTGTGCTACTATTGATGGAAGCAAATTATTAAAAGAGCAATTGTGTGTGTCTCTGTTCCTGTTATATCAGGAAAGGAAAACATTTTTATGGAGAAGAAAAAAGAAAAAAGAAAACATTGAAGAGTCTACACAAACATTAATGTTGTAGAATGAAATTATCACTGTCTGCTGCTGACCTGTGGCTATTAATTTAAAGAGAAATTGTAAAAATGTGATTTCAAGAAATGTAAGACATAAATAATTTGAGTGACAGAATGTATGGAAATGTAAACAAAGTGTTTTTGTGATATTTCTTTAAATAAAATAACTTTTGATGTCAAACCTCTGAAGACAATGGCAAGTTTTTATGAGGAACTGTTGAGAAGGGAGAGGGAGAAATGATGAAAGTAAAGTTGTTAGGGAAAGAGGGAAAAGTAAGAAGAGAAACGGATAAAGTCTAGCTACAAGAAAACTGTTTGCCTCTTCCCCATTCTCTGCTCCTTTTTGCTGTGCATTATTTCTTTTTCCTGCTTTTGTTCCTTGTGCTTCAGATGTTGGAAAATTTTGATGAGGTGCAGAGAGAGAGAGAGAGAGAGAGAGAGAGAGATAGAGAGAATATAAATGAATGAGAAAGCAGAATGGGAGGAGAAGAGAAACATAGAAAGTCTAAAGAGTGGCAGCAGTGGATGAACAAATGGTTGTTACATAAAAATGAGAGGTTGGGAGGGGAATTGGACACCACACACACACACACACACAGACAGACAATCTCTTATATATATTGTGTATGTGGTTAAGAGGTTTGCTTTCCAGTCATATCGTTTTGCGTTCAAATCCCACTGCATGGTACCTTGAGCAAGTGCCTTCTACATATTATTGTACATGAATAGCATTATTTCCAATAATCTGTTAAAACATATCTGGCCATGGTGAAATATTACCTTGCTTGGAAACAGGTAAAGATTGGTAACAGGAAGGACATCCAGCTGTAGAAAGTCTGCTTCGATAAATTCCATGGAAAAGTGGATGCTAAAATAATGATGTTATATAAACATGCATGTCATCATCATCATCATCATCTTTATTTAACATCTGTTTTCCCTGCTGGTGTGGCTTGGATGGTTTGACCAGAGCTGGTAAGGCCACGGGCCTCACCAGGCTCCATTGTCTGTCCTGGCATGGTTTCTACAGATGGATACCCTTCCAAATGCCAACCACTCCACAGAGTGTACTGGGAACTTTTTATGTGGCACCATCACCAGTGCTTTTAATGTGGCACCAGCACGAGTACAGTTTATGTGGCACCAGCACGAGTACAGTTTATGTGGCACCAGCACTGGTATCAATTCTGCTGGGGTGGACAGGTCTTCTTGTGTACAACAATGCGCCAAATATCTCGGTCCTTAGTCACCTCTTTCGTAAGGCTCAATGTCTTGAGACTGGCCTTCAGTACTTTGTCCCATGTCTTCCTGGGTCTCCCTCTTCCACAAATTCCAACCATTTTAAGTGATTGGCACTTCTCTATGCAACTGTTCTCATTCATACACACCACATGACCAAAACAGCGCAGTTTTCTCTCTTGCACACTGCATCTACATAATTCCTCTTATGGCCAGCTTTTCCCTCAATATTCTAGCACTTTGTTGCACATGCACAATGACATTGCATATCCAGCGAAGCAGACTAGCTTCATTCCTCTCAAGCATATGCATATCTTCTGCATTCAGGGCCCACATCTTACCTACCATGTTGCACTGCTGATCATATACATGCATCATACAATCTTCCCTTCCTTTCATTCGGAGAGAGAGATCTTTTGAGCTAGGCTATAATAGAAGACACTTGCCCAAGGTGCCATGCAGTGGGACTGAACCCAGAACGATGTGGTTGGGAAGTAAGCTTCTTACCACACAGTTATGCCTGCTCCTGTGTATCTGTTAGAAAGGGACATTACAAAAGCCCCTCTGTATGAACTAAGTCTGTCTCCTTCCATATTGGTTGAAATTGATATTTAAACCTTTATTCTATGGAAGTAGTTTAATTTAAATATTTGTTGTTTTAGTTTTAAAATACACTAAAATGACTTATATACCGAAAGAAGACTTACCAATTTATTACACTGTAGCTTGTCCTTGTGAGAAAGTTCTTACAACCATACAAAAACAAAACAATTTTGAATAAAACATTATCTGTCAAAATGAACACATTTGGAATATTATTTTGTATCGATTTATAATTGATACAATGAAAGAAAGAAAGATATTATTGTGCTTATTAAGAAGGTGGCAATAATATTAAGAATGTGAATTTACATCTCACTTTAATGATCTAATGGTTGAATTTGTTTTCTAAAAAAAAAAATAAAGAAGATAAACCTTGTAATTGTAGACTTATTGAAATGTATAGAAAATATTTATAAAATAAAAGATGAACTGCAAACTTGCTGACACCTTCATATGAATATTTGATAAATCTATGTCCATGTTAAAGAATATGTATTGTTTATTGTGTGTGAATTTATAGACTAAGATAATTATATAGGTAAATGTCAGGTTGACTTGAATTTATGGGAGATTGTGGCAGTCGCTTATGAGCATATATATGTAGAGATATATGTATGCGTTTTAATATATAAATATATATGTAGGTATGTGTGTGTGTGAGGGTGTAGTATATATATATGTATGCGTATGTATGTGTGTGAATGTATACTTAAGAAAGATACACAAAGTGAATGATTGTATTATATATAATCACAAGAGTTTTTTTTTTCCAGTCAGTTTAGATGGTGATGGAGATGTATGAAAAATTATTCTATGTTAAAATTTTAGATTTTAAGTTTCGTGACATAGAAATGTTTTGTCTCCTTTTAGAATTATTTCTTTTGGTGTGTTTTAAACAAGTAGTATCAACGCTTGAATTAAACTTCTTACGTAAAATAGACAGACAACTTATTGATTGTTTAAATATTCTGACCAGTGTTTTAATAAACAAACTTACTGAATATTTACTTGCTGGTTTGAGTAATGTTCCTTATATTAAAATTTTATGTTTTAAACTATTTTCATAAACAACTGTCTACGTAACATAATGTATACACACCACTGAGAGGCCAGTTACTGTTTTGGTATGGTTTCTACAGCTGGACACCCTTCCTATTGCCACCCACCTTACAGAGTGTACTGGCTGCTTTCTATGGATTAGACAATCACCAATGTTGGGAAAAGGCCCCAAAAGGTCAAAATGCTTCTGGTCCTTTTGCTGGCCACTGCTGGGGTAATTCTATCTGTTATTTGTGACTTTAACGCAGCAAGTTCATAAGATATGGTATTTCAGGACAAGTATTGCCGTATGTGGTCTGTTAACAATGTGTACACATTGAGTATGTTATATAAATGGCTATTTTAATTAAATACTACCTAAATTACATATACTGTATTTCATAAATGATAAATTTAGAACTAAATGGTTTTATTAGAAAGTTCAACCATTTATGCACAGGCATGGCTGTGTGGTAAGAAGTGTACTTTCCAACTGCATGATTCTAGGTTCAGTCCTACTGTGTGGCATATGTCTTCTACTATAGTTTTGGGCCAACCAAAGCCTTGTGAGTGGATTTGGTAGACGGACTCTGAAAGAAGCCCATTGTATATATATGTGTGTGTATGTATGTGTCTGTTTGTTCCCCTCCCCCACCACTTGACAACTGGTGTTGGTGTGTTTATGTCTCTGTAATTTAGTAGTTTGGTGGAAGAGACTGACAATAAATACCAGGCTTAAAAAAACAAAAAAAAGTACTGAGGTCTGTTCATTCGACTAAAATTCTTTAATGTGGTGCTCCAGCATGGCTGCAGTCGAATGACTGAGACTACTAAAAGATAAAAAGAAAAAGATGAGATCATTCAAGTGAAATCTTGATTTACGTTCTTAGAAATTCTTTTACCCTCTGAATTCTAACCGCTTCCTATTGCTTTCCGTCCTTCTTTGTTTAGAGTAGAAGCTGAGACCAGATTTTCCAAAAATGCTCATTTGACTGAAAACATTTTCTTCAATCTAGGCTGTTCTATTTGTGTGGCCATAGAATTTTACTCAAGAAGAAAGTACACTATAAATAGGTTTATTCTAGATTTATTATTAATTTTATTATTATTATTATTATTATTATTATTAATTTTATTTTATTATTATAGTTAAACTTGATAGTGGTAAATAGATACAAAATCTTATTCTACCTAGTTGGCAAAATTTTAAATTTAATGATACTTAATTGGGAAGTCGTCTTTCATTATAGAGATATTTTATCATGTATAAACGAGTAGTATGAATATTTTAATAAAACTTCTGACATGAGATCAAGATAACTTATTGATGGCTTAAATATTTATTTTGATTGGAGTCTAGCTAGACAAACTTATTGAATTTTTACTTTTCGGTTTGAATAATGTTCGTTTTATAAGAAATTTATCTTTTATTGTTAAAATTATTTCAAAATTCGTTTTGCAAATACTAACTTAATCTATAAATATAAGGGTTTCTTTAAAATAAATTTAGCTTTGAGATTAGTTCAAGTGAGATGATGGTTCTTATTCTTATTAAGACCCCCCCCCCTCTGCTTAATAGCTTATAACACCTAGAACATCTTATTCCTCTCTCCTTGTTTTCATAATAAAGTAATTCTAAATAATATTCAAAATGCAACATTTCAAATAGATACCTTTGTTAATCTAAAACCAAGGTTTCACTTAACCCTTTCAATACCAACCCGGTTGAAACTGGCTCTGACTCAGTAGTACAGATGTTTTGTTTTCATAAGTTTTGAATTAAAATCTTCCATCAAACCTTAGTCACAATTTATGTTCCTAACAATAGCTTAATGATAACTAAGTTATTTTACTAAATTCTTTGTTATATTTAGAATTAATTGAAAGAAACACAGAGCATCTCAACAGAAATATCTTTCTTTTTATCTTCCTTCCTTCCTTCCTTTCTTTCTTTCTTTCTTTCTTTCTCTGTATATTCTGGCTTTATAGTTTATTCCAATGCGTCCCTGACTCATATAAGTTGGCTGTTTTAGTTCCCTTGTGTGGCACAGTTAGCAAGAGGAAGGGTCCAGCCATAAAACACTGCCTCAGAAAACCCTTCCAGTTTATGCCAGCATGGAACCCCCCCCCCCCCAAAAGTGGGCATAAAACGATGATGGTTGTGAGTGTACGTGTGTATGTTTGTACAATAATGCCTCAATATACAGGTTAATTTGTTCCCGGGGATTTCTTGTAAAGTGAAAACTTGTAAAGCAGAGTAATAATATTTACCATAGTAGCAATGAAATTTTATGCCATCGTTTTACTCCATCGTTGTGTAGATGCATCAGAACCAGTGTTGGCACACGTTGCGACGTTGCCACACACACAAAATGGCTGTTTAACCTTTTTATATTCATTATAAAATGAAACTCGTAAACCCAGGGTCTCGTAAAGTGAGGTTTTACTGTATATGCATATGTTTAAGCATTTCTGTCTGTATGTTTAAGCATATGTATTTGTTCTTATACATTTCTCATATGTTATGACATGAAGATGGTGAGCTGGCAGAATCGTTAACACACTGGGCGAAATGTTTAGCAGTATTTCGTCTGTCTTTATGTTCTGAGTTCAAATTCCGCTGAGGTCGACTTTGCCTTTCATCCTTTTGGGGTCGATGAATTAAGTACCAGTTGTGTACTGGTGTTGATCTCATCGACTGGCCCCCTCCCCCAAAATTTTGGGCCTTGTGCCTAAAGTAGAAAAGTATATGTTATGGCATGATATACAAATATATAAGTTCAACCGTTTTTCTGTGAATGCATTATATCCATCTGTCCACCCACACAGCACACGTTTTCACACATGTATATCAAGAGAGAGAGAGAGAGAGAGAGAGAGAGAGAGAGAGAGAGAGAGAGAGAGAGAGAGAGAGAGAGAGAGAGAGAGAGATAGAGAGAGAGAGAGAGAAAGAGAGAGAGAGAGAGGGAGAGAGAGAGAGAGAATGAAACTGGGGGTATGTATCTTCAAAATTTGCATTATCTTGTTCTGATTCTCTTCTTTGTAATTAACGAAATTACAATGATTCTTGATTACAAGATTGTGAGGTTCCCGATGATTGTGTGCCAATGGAAGAGTGCTTAATACCTTGGTGACAACATAGAGTCACAATGACTGACTGAAATATTAGTTAATGAGAAACCATCAGAAATCAATACACGCACTGTCAACACTCTAAAATTAACGCTCTCTGCCTTCAGACAATCATTCTAAACAACGACAGAGATGCAAGCAGAAGTGGTTCCTCCTCCTCTCTTTACTGTTAATGCAAAATGACTGACAGAATTAAAGAGTAACTATTAATGAAAGAGTGCAACATGTTTAGAAGAAAATGCATTGTTGTCAGTCATCTGGTTGTGGTTGTAGTCAACGGTTTCCTAGTTAAGTGCATAGGTGATGATGATGATGATGGTGATGATGGTAATGATGGTAGTGATAATAATTATGATGCTGGTGATGATAATGATGCTGGTGACGATAGGCAGCGGTAGTGGTGGAGTGATGATAACGGTGAAATGAGAAATTATCAAAGAAGTTCCATACTACTCCCTCTAGAAACAGTCATCTCTTACCATGATAGAGGTGGTGGTG
>NC_068992.1:400299-403676 GCF_001194135.2 Octopus bimaculoides
GGCTAGTTAATTACATTAACCCGAATGCTCAGCTATTATTTCAGTGACTCAGAAAAGATGAAAGGCCAAGTCAACCTCAGTGGAATTTGAACTCTGAATCTGAAGCTGGAAGAACTGTTGCTAAGAATTTTGTCTGGTGTGCTAACGATTCCGCCAGCTCGCTACATTAATAATAAAATAGAAGAGTGTTTGGAATACAAATGACTCCTGGAAATTAAAATGTTTATTATATTTGAAATTTATCATTGCTGAGTCCCAGGTCAGTCCCAATCAAGTAGATTTATGACCACAGGTATTCCACGTGTGACCAGTGTCATGTTTTTATCTAGATAATATATCTAGTACTGGATTATTCAAAGTGCCCACTTTTTTTTTAAGATGGGGAGAAATATGGCTGCTATTTCTAGCAGGTCAAGCAATCTTGTAGAGGCTTCTACAAAGTATATTGAAGATAGAGGAAGTCCAAATTTTAACAGTTGACTCTGCTTTAATTCTTCGGCACCAGTCATGTACTAGGTTCAATTCCATTAACAAAATTCCTCCTTTATAGAAATAGCCATGGGCCAATAGAAGAAGAAATCATTTATTGAAAACTGTAATTACATAAAGTAAAAGCTATTTGCCAACATAATGTGGCTGTCCTGGAAGGGACGATTGTTACTGTTGTTTAACCCCAGGAAACATCATTTCCAGCTGGCAATATGACACAATATCTGTGTCATATTCACTCACAACGCTTTGGTCGGCCTGAAGCTATAGTAGAAGACACTTGCCCAAGGTGCCATGCAGTGGGATTGAACCCAGAACCATATGGTTGGTAAGCAAGCTGCTTACCACACAGCCACTCCTGTGCCTAAGTACATTATGTAACAAATATTTTTTGAAATTTCATACTTTACTGTCTGTGTGTATATATATATATCTGTATGCATATATGCGTGCACACACACACACACATATATATATACATATACATACATGCACATGTGTGTGTGTGTGTATTTAACACTTCAAGAGCCAACAGTTTTTATGTTTCTAACGCTGCTAATGCATCCATATATATAGATATAATGGCTGCTGTATTTTTCCGTATCGTTTTATTTTGCTTTTCAGTTTTGTTTGTTTGTTAACTCTTATTGTATCAATATTCTTCGATGATATATTTTCTGACAGTGTTTAAACGGATATTTTCTTCTAACAGTAAATGTATCTAAAATTTTCACTTGTTATGGTAAAGCAAGAATTTGAAATATTTTGAATAAAGTATTTCTTTCTATTATTCTATTTTCTGGAATGGTACTCTATTGATATTGCAACCAGTGAGCAGGAATCTTGGAATTATGCATTGCATGAACTGTCTTCTTAGCTGTATTTCTCCAATTGTAATATATCGCAGTGTGTTCTTAATAGATTGTTACATGTTGATTTTTGAGACAATATTTTATAAGGGGGTGCTGAGAAGTTCCTGGCTTTAAGGGTGTTGCGAAAGACCTGGCTGGGGGCCTAAACTCCGAGTTCTTTCACAGGGCTTAGAAAAACTGAAGGACCGCTGTAATAAGTGTGTGAATCTGAGAGGGGAATATGTGGGATAAAATCATAATTAACTGATCCTCCTGTATTTTCTTTTACCCAAAGCCAGGAACTTTTCAGTAGCCCCTTGTAGGCATCTTGGGAACATTGGGAACAGTATCAGAAGGCATCAAGCGGAATATCAAGGGAATTGGAACTGTGGGCCCAGTAGAACCGTTAGAAAAGTCTCTCACACTCTGGAATCATTTCTCTCTTTTAGTCTGTCTTCTTTCCTTCCTTCTCTCTTTTTTCTTTCTTACTCCCTCTTTCCTTCCTTCCTTCCTTTCTTTTTCTCCCCTTTTCTTTCTTTTTTCTCCCTTTTCTTTCTTTCTTTCTCCCACTTCCACTTTCTTTCTGTTTTTCTTTACCTTCCTTCCTTTCTTTCTTTCTTGCTAAAGGTGGTGCTCCACCGTGGTCACAGTCAAATAGCTGAAGAAAGTAAAAGAATAAAAACTATGCCATTTTAATGCCCAGCAACACCTGGTATCTCTGCCAGTGTATATATAATAGGCGCTGGAGTGGCTGTGTGGTAAGTAGCTTGCTTCCCAACCACATGCTCCCAGGTTCAGTCCCACTGCGTGGCACCTTGGGCAAGTGTCTTCTACTACAGCCTCTGACTGACCAGAGCCTTGTGAGTGGATTTGGTAGACGGAAACTGAAAGAAGCCTGTCGTATATATATGTGTGTATGTTTGTGTGTCTGTGTTTGTCCACCCACCATACCTTGACAGCTGATGTTGGTATGTTTACATTCCCATAACTTAGTGCTTTGGCAAAAGAGACCGATAGAATAAGTACTAGTCTACAAAGAATAAGTCCTTGGGTTGATTTGTTTGACTAAAAGGGTGGTGCTCCAGCATGGCCGCAGTAAAGGTTGGCATCAGGAAGAGCATCCAGTTGTAGAATACTGCTGCAAGAAGTAGTTGTCTAGTCTGTGTCAGCGTGGAAATAGCGGATTTAAGAATGATGATGACGATGATGATGATGATGATGATTCGTGTATGTGTGTTAGAGTGTGTTACAGTGTGTTTGAGTGTGTGTGTGTGTGTGTGTGTGTGTGTGCATATAGCTAAATACAGGTTACCATATTTGAAGTGGTGAACGAAAAATAATTTAAAATTAAGTTTCAATTAATTAACTAAAAATTAATTAATTGAAATTGCAACCCTAATGAAAGAAACGTCATTAGCATTAATGAATTTCTTGTTCTCAGAAAAACAGGGGAGAGAACTACAGGATATTTTAATCAAGCAAAAATTAGTTTTGATTGAGATATGCAGAAGCAGAGTGAAGCTGATCTTTGGTAATTCTCGTTTGGGTTGTAATTTCAATTAATTATAAATTATTTCCTGCTCATGTTTTTATGTATGGCAGCCTGGACTAAGCAGCTACACGCAGGAGTGGCTGGGTGGTAAGTAGCTTGCTTACCAACCACATGGTCCAGGGTTCAGTCCCACTGTATGGCACCTTGAGCAAGTGTCTTCTACTACAGCCTTGGGCTGACCAAAGCTTTAAGAGTGGATTTGGCAGATGGAAACTGAAAGAAGCCCTTTGTATATATGTGTGTGTGTTTGTCCTTCATCAACACTTGACAACCAGTGTTGGCATGTTTACATACCTGTAACTTAGTGGTCTGGCAAGAGAGACTGATAGAATAAGTACTAGGCTTTAAAAAAAGTACTGTGGTTGATTCATTCAGCTAAAATTGTTCATGGTGTTGCCCCAGCATGGTCACAGTGTAATGATTGAAATGTGCAACAGATAATATATATAACGTATATATATATATATATATATATATATATATAT
>NC_068992.1:404684-409684 GCF_001194135.2 Octopus bimaculoides
TTTAATCTTCGGATTTTTTAATATGCTAGACCACTGGTTTTAATTGATTAATATCAATTTCTACCCTTATTAATAAATTTTAAATAATGATATTCTCAAACCGGTAAATTAGCTGCAAAAATTTATTAACTGCAGTTATTTCCGGCCTTAGCATGCCAGATTGAAAACATTTGAAGGGATACACTGAATGTAATTTGTAGAACTCTACACGTGCTCCATTTCGGGTGGACGTCTTATGTCTAGTTCTGGAAATTATATTTTTAAATCGACAGACTACGCTGATGATCCTGCAGATATTTACTTATGTAAATTTTAACAGGTGAAACCATGGTATGTAGTAGGTTAATCGTTTTTTTTTTTCTTTTTTTAGTATTTTTTCATTTGTCTTGCCCCTTTTACAGTCTGTTGTGTTGCTAATTTTTTTCTGAGAACATATTTCTTCGTGGTTAGATGATTCGGCATCTATTTCTAGCATATAGGAGTCCACTTTTGCTGGTCATTCCTCTTATTTTTGTATGTAATATAATTTTAATCTTCGGATTTTTTTAATATGCTAGACCACTGGTTTTAATTGATTAATATCAATTTCTACCCTTATTAATAAATTTTATATATACATATATATATATATATATATAAGTATAATTATATATATGTTTGTGTGTGTGTGTATATATATATTATCTATATATAAGTATATATATATATATATATCTATGTATGTATATATGTCTTTCCTTTAACTGCGTATAATGTATCTATTTCTTGAGCATGAATCAACCAAAGATGCTGTTATGGTCATTATTATATGCAGAATAGTAATTCTTTTCTGTTGAATGCATGAACAACACTTTATTTATTCCACTCCACATAACAACACTTTAATGCCAGTTTATTATTTATAATAACAATGAAAGAGATGATAAAAGAAGTGTTAAAATCTCATTGAATTTCCCCTTTGCCAAAATTGCGATGGGTGTTGAGAAATAATGGTTGTAGGCAGAGTCTCTCATCTTCAGATTAAAAGAATGAAGAAAATAAAGGTACCTTTATAATTAATTATAAAATCTTCATCTGCTGCTATAGTTACTTTTCATGCACCGCCTAATGAAAAATTCTGATTTTAGTTTTGCTTCTAACAACCACATATGAAAATGAAATTTACCATTTCTCAATTCATCATCGCAAGAAGGAAATGTAAATGTTAAATAATCCAGTCTAGTAGCCCTTTGAAAGGTCACAGATCAGGCCACAGCATCCTGTTGTATTGTCATGTAAAACACCCTATATGCAAATTGACCTCTAAATTAAATCAAGAAATTATTGATCAACATTGAACTTCCCCTGTCTCTTCTCACCCACAACATTACTCTGTGTTTCTTGGAACAGTGGAATACCTCCCACACTTCTCTCTCTCTCTCTCTCTCCCTCTCTCTCTCCCTCTCCCTCTCTCTCTCTCTCTCTCACTCTCTCTCTCACTCTCCCTATCTCTTTCTGATACACAAAAGAAACCAATAAATTTCCTTTCAGTCACTCTTTCTCCTGACATTTCTGAATTGACATGAGGTGCTAATGAGACAACACTGTCCAAATAAGGTTGGTGGGTATGGTATGAGATGATTGGCTAATTGACTGTAAAGATGAATTGGTTTTCATCTTGTTGGTCAGGCTGAATAACCCACTCATCCTCCTCTGCCCGCCCCACACCCACTATGCCCCTCCCCCTCTGCCTTCCGCAATACTGATTCTGATGTTGAATATTTGGAAATTTGCTGATAGAAAAATGCCATGCATACACTAGTGGTCAATCTAATTTCACTGTCAAGATTGATGGTTTGATGCTGGGGGTCATTCGCTATTATTGTCAATGCCACTTACTCTGTAAGAAGTTGTTGTTGTTGTTGTTGGTGATTTATTTCGGCTACGACAGTCAGTTGTTGTTATTGTTGTTGGGTGTTGCTACCTGGTATGGTTATTCTTAGTCTTTACCGTTGTGTGGTTGATGTTGCCACGGCTATAGTTGTTCTGGTGGATTGTTGTGGTTTCTAATAGAGTTTTTGATTTGATTGGAGTTGATCGTTGCTATAGTGATTTACTGTTGCTATAGCGATGTAGTTATTGCTATAACAATGAATTGTTATTTCTCTCATGGCTGCTTGTTGCTATGGCTGTAACTGGTTACTGCTGTTATAGTGAGTTTTTGTTATCAGAATGAAGAAACCATGGAAACTGAATGGTGGAAATGCTCTGTTTTATTGTGCAAATCCAATTCTATAGCATGCGCATACATACCACACACTTCAGCACACACACTTACACACTCATAGGGAGAGACAAGAGAGAGAGAGAGAGAGATAAGGAAAGACGAGTTATGAACAACCTAAGTGCTGCATGTGGGCCTCTGTGTTTATAGGTGGTATACACTATGCTTTGTTAAAATCTCCAACATAATCTTTGAACAAATTTGTTTTGTCTTTCATTCATTCATGAGTCTGGCCATATTTGTTACAGTAACTTTTATAACCAGTTCCATCATCTTGAAGCCTCTGTAGCTTCCTCCCTCTTGTGCATCTCTTTTGCCCCTATAGCTGGTGACAATGAAAAGGCTTTACAAATCATTTTGTATGATACTTTTTTGTATTATCTGATTTACTGTGCATGAGACTTGCTCGTAACCTACCTTACCAGATATCTGAACCCTCTCAGACCTGATCATCCAGCTGCTTCTACTGTCTTCAAGCCCTGAATTATTCTGTCTACCTTACTGATGTTAACTTGGCTGGTTGGTACTTAGGACTACTTGGGGTAGGTCTTATCTCTTCATTCACATGATCTCTTCATTCACATGATCTCTTCATTCACATGATCTCTTCATTCACATGATCTCTTCATTCACATGTTTGTCATAACAACAGTTAAACACCCCTATTTTTATCTCA
The DNA here is from genome assembly GCF_001194135.2 of Octopus bimaculoides. NCBI lineage: Eukaryota > Metazoa > Mollusca > Cephalopoda > Octopoda > Octopodidae > Octopus > Octopus bimaculoides. The sequence goes on from NC_068992.1 coordinate 407,624, forward strand.
GCATAAATAAAAGCACGTGATTTTCTCTGAAAACACTGTCTTGAACACCTCAAAACCATGGTCATCACATTACTGGTCATGTGCAAACCATATCCATTATCTCTTTCCTAGTGAAGTGTACCTGGTGCCTGGCTTCTCTTCTGGCTGGTTGGCATTTTTCCACTGCTTTTCTCTTTTGATCTTTCCTAGCTTATCCCTTCCTTTTTATGATTCTGTCTTCATCTCTTTTCTGCCCCCTGGTAATCTTTTGTCTGGCTTGAACTGTGCACCAACCACACCTGCAATAATATACTTCTGGCTTGGAACCAGAGCATGCCAGTCACTGATAGGTGAAGGTTGGCTCTATATCAGTTTCACTGGCTTCAATCATATATTTGAGGAGGCACATGGCTTAGTGGTTAGGGTGTTGGATTCATGATCATAAGATTGTGGTTTCAATTCCTGGACTGGGTGACGTATAGTGTTCTTGAGCAAAACACTTCATTTCACGTTGCTACAGTCCACTCAGCTGGCAAAAAGGAGTAACCCTGTGACTGACCAGTGTCCTGTCCTGATGGGGAATAGACACACCATGAACCTGGGGAACTGACCCTTATGAATCAGCTTGACCCGAGAAGGTAACTTTAGCTATACTTCAGTCATATATTTGCCTTGTTGTTGGTTTTTGTTTCTATTTCTCCTTACTGTATTGGAGCTTGGTTTCTTTGGCTGTACTTCTTTGTCCTTTTTTTTAAAAAAAGGGACCCATTTTCTTTGCATACTGGGTTGTCTAGCTGCATTTCCCAAAGGTATTTTATAGCACCTCTCGTCACTAAGTATAGTTTTTTTGGATATCTTCATGTCTCAGAACCAGTTTCACCATCCAGTCATTTGCATGTTGTCGGTAGGTAGGAAGTCCCATGGTTGCAATTTTCAATGCGAGTTAAGATTGCATTAACCCTTGACAGCCTTCTTTTCTCACAAAGTATATTCAATCCGTGTCTCCTTTTCAGTGATACATTAGACGCATTGTCATCAGCTTTCAGATTTTAACATTAACTTTGTAGATCTCAGAGATAGAGAGATAGATAAATAGATATTGTTGTTGTTTATTTATTTATGTAATTTCAGTGTTTTCTTCAGTCTTCTCACATATTTTCTTTCTTGAAACTCAATCTGTCTCTCTACCATTCCTTGCTTCATTCTTTCCACCTTTTTAAATGCTTTTTCTTTCTTTCTTTCTATTTTTTGTTCTTCTCCTCTTCATCTTCCTTTTAGTATTTCTTTTAAAAAGTCATCACTTGCAGTGTCACCACAGTTAACATAATCAGCCATGAAGCGAGTCTTTTGATGCCATTCAACTTAACTTTGATATCCAGGTTTTCATTTCCCAGCTTTTAAGTTTTTCAACTTATGGTTTTGATGTATACTTTTTTAATTGCCAAATTAGTCAATTTTTTATTATTTTATACATACATGCACACATAATACACACACACACACACTCTCACCCACTTCTCTCTCACACACATACACTTACTTCTCCTCTCACACACATATTCTTCCCCCCTTTCTCTATCTCTCTATCTCACACATACAATCACTCACTCTAACACACACACTCATACCCTAACATGCACATGCTCACACACACACACACACACACACATCCATGCTCTGGCACACATTTATATGTAATTCTGAATATCTGCCACTACTTGGGGTGGCTATCTTTTCTTTTTACATTAATCAGCCATGGAATCTGAAAAGCTATCTAATTTTAAATGAGAGCTATTCATCTCTTTGCATTCCTATGCTTGGAAAGACTTTAAAGAAGATTTCCATTAACACACAACACCATGTTGTTGTTGTTCTTGTTACTGTTTAAACAGTTATATGAACTAGAAACGCATGAAATATCAAAGCACATTAGCCTCGAGATGTTGTGGAGGCTGCTTGGTCTAGTAACATGGTGTAATGCCCCACATGTTATTATTATAGCTGTAGCCTAGTAAAAGTATAATGCAGTTTGTTGTTGAGGCCCTGGTCAGCACTGAGCAACTAGACCTATGGTCAAAAGAC